>NC_089207.1:28381686-28499186 GCF_963930695.1 Labrus bergylta | reverse complement strand
TGTATTTGGTCTGAACTGCTCGTTTCTTTAATGTTTAAAAGTTGTACAAAACGAGGATGTCACGGCCTTAAGGATGTTTTTACTCTTCATTTTTTCCTTTATCAGACTGCTAATGAGTGCTAGGAATTGATCATATTTCTACTTTAGATCATATACCTTTACATATAAAGAAATATTTTCTTAAAAAAACATTAGATAAGTTTAGAATCTGTAAGGTGATTTCTGATGAATTATATGAAAACTATCTTCTCTTTAAAATGTGCTCATTTATCCATGATGATGGTTATATAGTTGCTAACAATAAAGGCTGATACATTTCCTTTGGCTTAGTAGTGGATGCTTGTTCACCAAGACAATGCACAGCAGCTAAAGCTACATGTGAGCCTCTGTTGTTACATGGTGTGGGGAAAATGTGCAGTTTGCATGATACAGATTTTTGAATTTAACATATCTGTACTGAAACAAGCAGAAGTTATAGGAATGGAATTCACTAAAAAGCAATTATATCAACATACATCTTCAGTTTCTGAACATTTGTGCGTTGTGAAACTGATCTAATATTGGTGGGTTTTTTGTTTGTTTTTCTTTCTATCTTTTTTTTAATGGACTCCTGAGACTGTCAACAAGATGCTGCTGCTGATGATCATAAATTTGTTAACAAGATTATGAGATTATCTTTATTTGAAAAACATCCTTCTAATTGTTCTTTTAATTACTAGTTTGTTAAAATGAACTTAACATCACATCTGAAGTTCACTTTCTTTATTGTCACAATGTTGCACACATTGAAACACTAGCTGCAGTTCCCCTTTAATGAAAAGCTCTGAAACACAATATTGAAAATAAAAGTGATGTATTTTTTTTCTTTTCATCAGTTTGAATGCGCTGACGTAGTATCAGTACTTGTCATTTCTCAACACTAAATGCTTTACATTTCATATGCTGAGAACTAGAACAACCCTGTTAAGCTTTCCCTTATCCATAAACTACTTGAAGCTGGCTTTGTCATGATGGTAGGTATCATAAAAATCACAGTTTGTGTGTCACAGGTAAAGCTTAAGAATCACTGTTAGTAGCAGAAATGCATGGTTGTATATGAAACCCCTTTAAAGCATGTGTAATATTGGGAACCACTTTTAAGTTATCCATCTATATTTTGTATCAGGGCATTGATTTGAATCAAGAAATAACTGAATTAAGCAGATACTGAGGCTGTACCTAGTTTTGTGTTCAATGTTGGGCATTATCATATCCCACACTGACCTTTGCCCACAATGAACAAATACCCAGCAATCAGTGCTGCAGGCCTGATAAATAATCTCATAATTGAAGTCTACATCTGAGATTTGCAGGGAGTGTGAAGCATACAGTATCAGCCTCTCACAGCTGCGCTTTGATAGATGCTCTGTGTACACCTCCTCACCCAGGCGCTAGGACAACATGTTTGTTTGCTTGTTCATCACACCCCTCAGTCTTTGTACCTAACTGCCCCCTGACACAGAGATATATCACAGGTCCCACACACTGCTGCCCGCTGCCAACATTTCTATTCTGTGCACCTGCGTGTGTCTGCTTATCTAAATAAAGTATCAGCTTCTGTTTTAATCCTTGCTGCGATGTGTGCCTTCAACTAGGTCCAGCTTTAGAGAACTGAAATTTTTAGGCAATTAGCAGCTCATACACATCAAATGAGGTAAAATATTAATAATTGGCGCCCATAAAAAAAGTCTCAGTTTGCTCTGATTTACCATTCAACTATACAAGCCTGTTCTTGATTGTAATTTTTCGTTGACAAATGAGTGATCTAACGACCCCCTGAAATAGAGGGGGATGACATCCTAGTGTGGACTAAGAGGCAGCACTTAAAACCATGATTAAATAATTAATACAGCTTTTATACCCATTTTAACACCTCCAAATTATGGTTGGCCATATATTTGAGACACAGCAGCCAGAGAAGACCATGTCAGCAAAAATTTCATGTACAGTAAATCTTTGTAAGGGTGGAGCCGGGAGGCTGCAAATCATGTGTGAGGTGAGGGATGACATGAATGTAACCTTTCCCCCCTTTTTTATTCTTATCAGGCGGTGTGGAAGCACATGCACATACATATACACTCGCTTCACACTGAAGTCTTTTGACCTTTGAATCACTTTAATTTGATTTTATCAGTGGAATTGTGGTTCTGGTTGTGTTTTTTAGCACAACTACAGAAGAGGAAATCCAACAGTAGGTGGCACTGTATAATAATGCTACACAGAGAGAAGCCGGTGGTAACAAACCACACTACACACTCCTTAACCTGCATGGTTTATTCTCCATTTAATCCACCTTCCTGATATAAAGATGACCGTACAACGACCTTAGACACACAACCAAACACAAGACTTGTTTGCATATGGCCAATAGCAACACAGAATCATCTGTGAAAGTTGTTGCTGATTCTTCCTGAGTTTTTAATCCTCCTCTAGATGGCACCATGGTCCATGAAAAGATGGACATTTTTTTTTTTTTTTTTTAAATCTTATCACCTTGCAAATGTCAAACAATATTCCTCAGCACTAAATTATTATTTCCCCTTGTGTCACATGTCTCACTACTTGATTATCTGCAATCATCTCGAAACAGTAATCATATTTGTTTTGCTTAATTAATGCAATTATGTGGAACACATTTTTATTATTTGGCTATTAGATTTGGCAAAGCAAAGGGAAACTTTATTAGGAGGAGTGATGCAAAGTGGTTGATTTATTTAGAGTATCACCTGCTGGAAGGTATTACTGTGGACTACCTTAAGATTACTTGAAGAGATATTTGTATATATTGTGACTGGTTTTATGCCCTCTTTTATTTCCTTGTCTTATCATTTCTCAATTTGATATTTCCATGAACTCTTATAACCCTGACTGTGCTTTTGTGCCGTTAAGGTTAACCTTGTCCTGAGAAAGTATAGACTTGGCTCCCTGCCTCCATTAGGGAAGCCTCCCTGCATTAACCTGTTTTTTTTTGTGCAGACGGACATACGCAAGTGGAAACTGTGAGGAGGAAATGGAGATTCAGAGCAGGGAAACCAGGGAGTCAATTTAGTCACTGTCTACTACCTTTTCGCATGCAAGTACAAAGCCAATCTCACACGTTGGTGTTGACGAGAATCTCTCTCAGAGGAGTTAAGGGTAAGAACAATTCCCCACATCTGTTTCCTGTTCACTTGCATGGAGGAAATTGGGTGTAAATCACACCAAATATAAATAGAATCAGCATTCAATTTACAGGAGCTAAAGTTGGGTACAGTGGCCTTGAGTTTTGTTGCTCACTAAAATGTATCTGAATCTGCAGAAGAGTTCAAGAATAACATATGCTGCCTGTAAACTGCAGAAAAGAATAGTACTATGAACTAGTACAATATGACATAAAGTCAAGAATAATATGACATACAGTACTAGTACTGTATGTCATATTTAGTACTGTATGTCATATAGAAGTAGAACTACAGAATATGACTAAATAGTTCATATTACAAAGATTTAAAAAGTTAAAGAGTCCATTATAGTTAGCCGTTATGCCTCTGAAATAAAACAATCTATCAGTTAAGTACAGTTCAGTAGTATTTGAATTCTTTTAGTGAACAAAGATTTTAATTAGTTTTTTTGAAAAAGCTACTATTGGTTCTAAGATTGGTTAGGATAAGGGGTAAAATAAAGACTGAATTAAATCCACTTAATAATAAGTTAGTTTTCTATTCACTAAGGAAAGCATACATTAAAGTGTGTGTGTGTGTGTGTGTGTGTGTGTGTGTGTGTGTGTGTGTGTGTGTGTGTGTGTGTGTGTGTGTGTGTGTTCGTGCGTGTGTGTGTGCATGCGTGTGTGTGTGAGTTCAAATTAATCAAATATCCTGTGGTATTTGTGATGAAAAGTAAAATATTTCTAATACTTGACTGTCTGTATAATCAGTGTAATTATTATAATCAGACACTACACCGTGTATTGATAAAGTTCTTAAATGGAAACAGCCAGACAGGTCAGGTCAAAGCCTTAAAAAAACAAGAAAAAGGTACAATCTTTGAAATAAGCCACAGGTCAGGCTGGTCTCTTAGTATTTGTCTTCTTGTTGTGTACATGGATACAGAGTTAAAGGTGTTCTGCTTATGTTCTGGTTAAATAAACCAATTGTATCACTCTTTTTCCAGATGAAAAATGCATTGATAGGATTCAATGCATGAATGTAAAAACAGGTGCTAATGTCAGTACAGGAACACATATCAATCCAAAAAGCGGATTTCTTTTCTTTTTATGCCAATCACTGCCAGCCTTCTTGCTTTTTTTTGGTTAAATAGAAAAAGGAGGGGCGATTATGCTGGGAAACAGTTTAATGCATTGGCCTATTGATGTCCAGAGAAGAGATAGTGTGGTGTAATAAAAACCTTTATTTACAGCTCCTCAGCAGAGAGCAACAGAGGAGTGCTGTGTTTCCCTCTGGCACTAATTGACTGCCTGCAGCAGGAGAAACATAGACTCTCACCCCTCGCTCTCAAATGTAATAACAAACACTATGCTTTCCCTCACCACACTAACAAAGTCACCCTCCTCTGCAGCTAATGTGAAGCAGTATTCATTTTGTATTGTCTAATAAAATGAAGATTTGGGGACTGCATTTTGGTGCTTTGGCCTTCCCTCTGTTTAAATGCTGCGAGCCTTGTGGTGGCTGTTGTATTGTGTGCGGTCCATTCAGAGTGTGTCCCCTCTTCCTGGGTGAGAAAACCAAAGGAGGAGGGGGCAGGTGTGCGAGGGGAGAGGGAAACCATCTCTCCCCTTCCTCTAATTTTTGTGTACGGGCAACAAACGACCACAAAAGTGCTGCTTTCACAGTTTTTCTGTGGCCCCGACGTTGAGCTCCTGGCAGAACAAGACAAAGGGAATGGCGGGATGATGAAGTCCTGAGCAGTGCGGGGCAGGTGTTTCCTCGCTCTCCTGGGAGCCGGGGAGTACACCTGCCCACTGCTAACCCACTGTGATGGATCGATGAGGCAGTAACTGACTCAGCACTTCAAGAGCTCTACCTGGGATTAGAGCACAGAGGACCTGATTGAAACACACTGTCATCCCACAAACAATAACACACATCCATCTTGGCAGGCCGGCTCCTCTGCTCTCCCCTGTGCGTTACGTTCACTGAGAACGATTCCACTGTTGATGATGAGAGGAGCAATCTATGGGAGGTGAGGCAACAGCTAAATTACTGCAGACATGATGTCTAATGGCACCGCTTGGATACTGTAAACACTATCTGCATCAGTATGAGGCGGCTGAATTATGACCTTCCCACCTGGTGATCCAATATTGGTTTAAAGACACACAGACACAAAACACACACTCAAAACCCACGCATGGACGAATAAACAC
This sequence comes from Labrus bergylta, assembly GCF_963930695.1. Taxonomy (NCBI): domain Eukaryota; kingdom Metazoa; phylum Chordata; class Actinopteri; order Labriformes; family Labridae; genus Labrus; species Labrus bergylta. Next base: position 28,493,785 of record NC_089207.1, on the reverse strand, counting down.
ACATGCACACTTCCATAAAACCTCAAATAGTTACAAAACCTATACAGAATTGTTTTTAAGTGCACGGGCAGTCAGATAAAGACATCTCTGTTATGTTTTTAATTTGATGATACTCCATTTAAAGAAGAATAAGCACAAGGCCTGCAAGGTCCCAAGAGCCAATGACTAATGTGTTATAATAGGCGGTGCTGGCATGGGTCATTTTGCAGCAAAACCAAAGCAAATCCTAAATGGCCTTTTATACTGTTAGAGAAATGATCACTGTATGTGCATTTCAACACTAATGTAAGACTTTGTAGAGATATATTTTCAGTACACACTACCCACAATAAACACAGATCTGAAAAAAGGTATATAAATGTCTAAAAAGGTGCTTTAAGTATTTCAGAAATACCTCCAGAAGGCTAATTAGGAAATGAATAAACAATCACAAATGTTGTGATCACTTTTAACAAATTGTGAAGGAACACTTGATTTAAGTGATCTTGACATTCATTGTTAAGTTAAAGATTCTTGTAGTATCAAGTGAGAATATTATTACAGCAATTTATTTTCACAAATCTAAACCCTTTATATTGCACAGTCCTGTCCGTTGAGTGCTTTTCATTAAAAGGTTTATGGACACTTGAAAATGTAATGCATGCAATGCTCAGACATGACTTTGGAGGGAGCCTTGAGCATAAGGTTGAACCCGAACTGAAAGCCCCCTTCTTTCTTAATAGGCAAATATAAGACTAAGACCCAAGAAACTGTAGAGCTTCTCCTCATTATAACTTTGATGTGCACAATATTTTATATACTGCACTGTATTTTCTGCAATAGAAATATTTAGCATTTAATGGGATATTACAGATAAAGCACTGAATAATAATAATTTGTGTGTTGATTTAGAAATCAAGGCTCTTTTGAGTTCTATTTCCATGCCTTTCTCACGGTGATTGATTTCAAATAATGCATACCGATCCAGCAAACATTAACATTTTTGCACAGATTGATTTAAATCTAACTATTTATTTAAAAAGTACTTAAATGGGGGAATATTAGAGTAGAAGATGAGAGCGAGGCTGCATGGTGTTTCATCTGGGAGTAGAATCAGAATATCAGGCTGCACTTTGCTGCAGCCGGCCTCGCTCTCTTATCTTGTCCTGTTCTGCTTATCTGGCCTGTTGTACACACAGAGAGCCGGGGTCTGTAATGAGCATCACGCCTACACCTCTCCCCATGTTGACGGCCCGACTGCTGTCCCACATGTCCGTCCACACAAACACCTGTGTGTCTCCCTGTACATGTGCCCACCACATGCACACCAGTATGAAGCTGCGTGCATGGGCGGTGTGGTCAAACTGTGGGACTCTGGTTCAAGCCGCATTGACAGATTTAGAGGATGTTGTGGATGGAGGGTGGACAGAGGCTGGCCTATGGAGGATATGTGTGACATGTAACATTCAGCGGTGGCGTGGAGTGATGACATCCTCTGTTTAATGAGCAGAGTTAACACGGCACATGTTAGAGTGAGCTGCCCACCACAGAGAGCTGTAAATCTGCTGCCTATCACTAATACAGGAAGTATTATCTAATAAGTGCAATAGGACGACTAATTTCAATAGACCTGATACCACCCACGAGCAGATTCCTCCATAACACAGATAGACTTTTTTTTTAAAGCAAGTATGGGGTAAGTGTAATGGGGTAAATTTAATGGGATAGGCCATGACCATACACTTCTTTCCCCTTGTTTTTTCTCATGTTGAAGTTTGTAAAAAACAATCAAACATGGTGTCCGACAAATCCCAGACGTCTGCTTGTTCTGCCACATTCCTGGGCCACACTGGAACTCTAAAGAACCTCTGTGTCAGTGCTCCCCAGAACCCCTCCCCTCTCCGTCCTGGCCTGCCCTTCAGCCCTGATTTGTAGTGTGCTGGTGTCAAAGGGGACTACTTTGTAGATGGTGTGCTCTGCTTACCTGTTTCCCAACAGTAGAGGCAGTAAATGTCACTCTATGACACTCTCTGGACTGTCTCAACCCGACCTCTGCAAGGCTCTGGAATAGAAAATATATAAACAAAGAAATACAAATAAAAACACTTTTTTTCAGAAAAAGCATCAGTAAAATTTTAACAAAAAAAAGTAATGGGAAAGTTGGCAACCCTCTTTGTGTTTGTACTGTCTGGCATTTGTCTACAGCTGTAATGCGATTGTGTTTCAGAGTTTTCCTCCTCTGAGCAGGGGGTAATTGCTGACTAGTCTTTTAACCTTATTAAATCATCCAGAGGCAGTGTTGGAGCGAAGACGGAGTTGATGATACTGCACCTCTTGTGCTTTTAGGAAAAGAGAAAAGATGCTGACTGCACTTCATCCAGGGGATTATACAACGAATTCAAGCAAAACTGCTCCAGCTAATTAGAGCTCTGTGACAATCACCATGGGATGAACTTCAGGCAGTGCTGTTGGACTGCAGCTTCCACAGCTTTTTTTTTTTTAAACCTTTTTTGTGCAAGTTAACTTGGAAAAGCCCTTATAGTTATTTTTGTTTATTTTTTTAAACACACATGGTATTTGCCATCTTAATTTTTTTTTTTATGACCTCCCGTGACTAACAATTGTGACATTTTTATGACCATTTTCCGTTGACAGCCATTATTCTATTTCTATGATGTGTCTTCATAAAAACACTCAAACACAGGTTTTGATCGCTCTTGGCTATTTCTCAAAGCCTGGCATTCACAATATGGCGGCTGAGACTCCAAAGAGATTTGACTCTGAGCTTAATTAGATCCTGTGGAGCTAAATCAAATCAGTGTGAACGAGAGCAGAGAGCCAAACCCTCCCCTACACTAGCCTGTGTCTGCTGTTTGCTCTGTGTGATCACTATCTCAAAAGTGACTGTCTTTGGAGGTTAAATAAGCAACCTCTTCTCCACTTTTTCAGTCCCTCTCCTAGCGATGTCTTACACATCTTTTGAGAAGTAAAAGAAAGAAGGAGAGGGAAGGATGGAGAGTTTTTAGAGCTCTTCCTCCTCCCAATGCTCTCGCTGCTTAACCTTGACGAGTCAATATGATGCAGATGCAATTTGCTTATCTCCTCCTGACATTACCACTGTTCTCCCTGCTGCGGGGGCATGGGGCCTGCTCCATTAGCATAGCTCTCAAACACATTGCTCTCTCTCTGAGGGGCCACAATCATCCATGCATGCTACCGTCTAAGCTGAAAAATGTAAAAAAAAACAAAAAACACAATATAAAATCTTAAAATGTAAAAATGTGGCATTAATTTAAATTCTTTACCTTTTATTTCAGCTTCATGTTTTCTGAAAAGAGTTTAAAACCTGACAAGAGAGCAAACACTTTTCATGACTTAGTCTTTTCAGCCTTAGTTACTGGCCCAATCACTTGACCACCCCACCCGAGAGTGCACTGTCAAATGTGCTGTGCAGATATCTACCTGTGTGTGTCAGGCCGCTGAACCGAGCCCCCCTCAGCATCTGGCGGCTGCTCCCTGGCCAGAGAAACAGTCAACTCCTCGGGTCTCCTGCTGCAAGGTGGCTCAAACCCAGCTCCATTAGTCACCAGACCCCGGACACCTCTCGCTCATCCCACCACATAAGGTAGCGTAATTGATACCCATCAGCCCCGGTTCTAATCTCCTCTGTGGGAAACATTGCAGGTGCGAGGAGTGCACCTCGTGTTTGGTTTAGAAAGGTGCCGAGCAGGGTCCAGGACTCCCCGGCCTGTCTCTTTGCCATCACTCCACTTGAAGGTGAGATGATTTAGGGGCCTGGGAGAAAGTTAATTTCTCTTGATCATTGTGTGCAACCTGGAGCCTTAATGGCGGGCGTAATTAATTCTGCTGATGTTAATCACCAGGGCTGGTCCCCACAATTATCAGGCCTGTGCAGATGGGGTGCGGCGCAGACATGAAAAATTAGGAAAATGAATCTGTAATGGGGTGGCAGATCTAATCTGCGTCAGAGCAAACAAAGTTAGGAAGAGCAAAGAGCCCCAGGATTCCAGGTGAAAGCCACCAATACTGACAAAAAAAAAACCTGTGTGGCAGAACTGAAAAATGCTCCTGTGACCAAAGTGTTTGGTAATTACTGGGCCATTGAATTGTCCTATTGTTAATTCATCACTGTAGTGCAGGTTAAGTTCAACATCTCCTTCCTGGGCGTTGGGGGAAGCAGTGGTGGTCACATGCTTCTGGAGTCACTGTAAGGTTAATCAGGTTCCACTCTCAGTTGTGTGGGCTTTGCAATCAACCTCCAGAGAGGGAAAAAAAGAGGAATGTACAACAAGTGAACTGAAATACTGACGCTCACTTCTCTTCTCTTCACCTACTGTACATGTGCATATATTCAATGTAGTGGAATGCACATTTACACACAAGAAATGGATCCAAATGAATGCACACACACACACCCAGACACACACTTGATTGTTTCAATCACAGGTCCTACTGATGGAAGAATTACTAAAGCGTTAGTGGTCAAAGGACAGATACTCCCAGAGGACATTTCCTGTGCCAACGTCAAACAAAATTAAGCAAAATACAACTGATTAATTGAAATAGCAGAGGAGCCATTTTTCAAGCCCTTACTTGGCTCTGGCAGTTGGTGCATGCCGTCATTCCTATTTGGTTGGCTTAATTAGTCTTCCACCTATTTTGTCTTTAATAAGGCATGCCATAGGTTCTTAGAAAATCTAAGAGTCTGAAAGGAATCATTATTCATCATCACTGTTGTTAGAGTGGTGAAAACCCGAGGAATAGAATCAACTGGCTGGCTATGATTTAGTTTAAGTGTATTATTAATGAGTTAGCTAACTAACCCTGTTTCACTGTTGTTGCTCACACAACCGGGGCTCTCTTTGAATATCAAACCAAGTTAAATATCACACTTAGTGTTAAGAAAGAACAAATCTAATGGACTACTTCATGACAAGAGTTATCTGTGCTCGGCGTTGTAATTTATTAGATAGCAGCAGACATCTTTAAAACAGTAAAAGCACCCCATCTCTGGAGGTATTTAGAAGTCATTACAGTGGTGATCAATACGCACACGTCCACAATATTACACTTAAAGTTTTTTCCGATATACATCAAAGGTCAAAGGCTCATTTTCTTGTAATTACTCACATGGGAGGGGGTGGGGGGGGGGGGATGCAATTCTTGAGGTGAACACTGGATAAACAATAATAGATGGAGCAGCTGGCTGTTCATTGTTCTGCGGTCAGACAGAGCACAACAGAGGTGACCAGGTGTTTACACAGGGCACAGACACACGGCATCACAGCAGAGGGAAGGATGTAAACAGCATTTAAAGAAGCCCTGCAAAGGTCACAGATCAGATAAGAAGACACAAAAGCCATACCACACACACCTTTTATCCCTTACTGAAACTAACATTACATTTTATTCATAGCACAAACCTCCAAACCTAAAATTGCTCTACATGCAGTATTTTCTTTGCTGCATTTTTGTGCAAAGTGAAGGAAATTAGACTAGTCATAATTCGAGGATTATATGCTAATGCACTCTTGCCTGTTTGTGTGAGAAAATTGCATTGTGGTTATTAGTGTGACACCACAGCTCCGAGATGCTACCTGGCAAACGTCCTCAGCGGCTCCGAGATGCCCTCCAAGGATTTACATTTTTATTACAACATGAGAGAGGGGAGAAAACCAAAGTGATATAAAAGCACATGCACAGAACGATTGCCTACACTTGAAAGATTTAATTGAATGTATTCAAATGTGATTCATTGAACAATTACACCCTCATTCTGCCGGCACAAAGTGCAATTGTTTTGCCTATACCAGGCTTTCCTCCTCTTTTTCCCCCCTCATCCTCTTGCTAACACTCCCACTCCCTTTAAATTAGAAATCGGACTGGCCTTTGTAGGAGACACTGAGGGGGAATCAATAGGTGCATTAATTACAGCAATTCATTACCCAAATAAACATGGGACTCAACCTTTGCTGGATACAAATTCTGGGGTTGGAAGTGTTTGGCTGGAGACAAAGGCCTGGACCGGGAATCCCTATTGCATTAATCTACGGGATCAAACTCCGCTGAGTGCCAGGGCTCCTCCGGGGAGTGTCCAGCCTGGGATCAATCCCCACGCACAGGCAGTGAGTTATGGCTGCTGAATACAAACGCAGTCATGTGATATGGCACCTACACCGCTCTGCTGTGGTTTACTCTCTCTCTCTCTCTCTCTGTCTCTCTCTCTCTCTCTCTCTTTGGCATTTATGGGAGTCCTGCTGGCCCACAATGCAGCAGACTTACAGGGTATAGGCTCCTGCTCCAGAGACCCCCAGCCTCCCAAACCATTCAGGGTCCAGTCTCCTGCAGGCCTGGCCGCAGAGAATCCTGAAGGCTCCTAGCAGAGGACGAGGGTAAAGGACATCCCTCTCCCTCACTGTCATCTCTACAGAGCGTGCCTGTTTGTGAATTATATCTCCAATGGTGGCCATAATAAAACATGATAATGATGGATCACACCAATAAATTACTGTTGAGTGGATTGTTAGGTCAGATGTGTGAGTGTGTGTGGGAGTTGCAGCAAATGTGTGATAGCCCTGAACACCCAGGAAAGTATGAATGCCCCCCGGAGCAAGGTAAACACACATGTAGGCAAATGAAGCACACAAATACAAACATATTGCATGCATGCTTTGAAATAAGCAGTTTTAACAGGGACTTTAGACACAGCAAACTTCAGCTGAATAATAATAATAATAATTTATCCTTTATTAATCCCGCAAGGGGAAATTCACCTTTTTTTTATACTAGAATAAGCACTTAAATCTTAAAGTCATTATGTATTTATTGTCAGAGTTAGGCTTTTATATTCATTTAAGCAGACATAAACATTTAATGTCCATGCAACCAAGCTGTCCTTATCATTTGAACAAAAATATGTTCTGGTTTGATGACTTATTTGTTGTTATGTCAAGATTATGCAAGCCAGTTCCTCTCCATTTCAAATTCACTCAAATACTGGGAGTTTGTTTTGCCAACAATGGCAAATATCTTAATAGTAAAACCAAAAGTGTAACTCTAAATGTTGCACACAACATGCATGATAAAAACAATTTATCAAGTAGTTGAAAAGTGAATGCAGATGTCTGGTTGCTGCTAATCTATAGTTTGATGTACATGCTGATAGTCTGTTCTTTAGTCTGTTATGGGTTTTTTCACATAACAAGAGTGTTTAAAGGTGAAGGTTCAATAAATAATAAATATAACAGTATCACACTCTGCAGTATTTTTCCTCAAAAAATGTTTTAACACGCCAAACGCTGACCGTTAAAAATACATATCAAGCCACACATTCTGATATCCCTCGATCTTTAGGTCCTAAATTGGAATAAGGAATACTTGGGTGAATATAAGGGGAATACTCTTTTTTTAACTTGTAAGAAAACCAGGAGATACAGAGAAAGGATCACCGTTACACAACTGACAGGCATGAGCAGTTTTTATATGTACACTAGACTAAAACTAAAATATTAAAATTACAAAATAGAGAAATAGAAAGTCAGTAACAAAAAAGTGCTTACACAGATAAAGAATGTGGACCTGATATGATATTGAGCTACATCCCTGGACATCCAGAGTGTCTGTAGATAATCTTGTTGCATTCAGGATTCCCAAAAATATTTTACAAACATGCTTGCATTTAGTCAAAAACCTTTGGGGAATTTTCAACCCAAAATGAATTGAATTTGTAGCAGTAGTAACATATCAATAAGATGACACTTTGTGGTTGAAAATAACACAAACACTCCATATTCCTTTGTAGTACTTCATGTACCAGATGAATCAAAGCGTGCACATCTGGGCCTCAAAGGTTGCAGATGTTCGTGTCTCTTTTCTGCCATCATAAATACTGGCCTAGTTTATCAAAGCTGGGTACACTTTGATAGTGAACTTGTGCCAGATGCGCTCACGGGGTCCACAGTTTTGGTCTCAGCTGACCTGCTTGTTTAATGTGAACTGACATTTCATTGGCCCCAAAATTTTCAGCAACCCTGTGACTAAATCTGACCTGACCCACTTTTCATGGAGTCCTCTGCGGGTCTCTCAGCACAGAACTTTAGGAACTTTACGGCCATCTTTGTGCTGTGTGAATTCAATTCTTCCTCTTGAATATATCCGACTAGGGTTAGTCTTTAAATGTCAGAATAATCTGAATATCAAGGTTTAATGTATGTTTGGTTTATTGTGAATATTCAGACAGAGTTAAGGCTTTTTAACTATCCACTTACTCCTTTTAACACTTAAGCAAAAAGGTGATTACTTTTTCATAAAAGTCCATTTGAGTTGGCCACCATCCAAAAGTGTTGCTAATTAAAAATCAATCTGTGGGCCATTAGCGCGAAGGTGTGTGCCAAGGTTGTGTGTATCAGAGAATCATTTGTAATGAGGCTAGCTTTGGATCTAGAGGAAGGGAGAGAAGAAGCAAGGGGAGGTACAGATCTGAGATAATCTGGGGACCTGCTGTTGCTCAGCTTAACAATTGATACTATGTGTAAAGATGCTGAACTCGTAGTCTTCACTAATTGATCCACTTACCATCATTGGGAGAAAGCAGAGAAATAAATGTGGGTGTTCATTGCATGCGAGGGACTCCATAGATAACTATTAAAGTGGGATTGGTTGCCCTGATTCTGATGGCTATGGAAAGGCTTACAGAGCAGGAAGGCATTTGTCTGCTTTAGCAGGAGTGGTGTTAGATGTTTATGTGATAAATGTTAGTTAACTCAGACCAGCACCTTGGGAGCAGCAACCTGGAGCCCTGGACTCTGGAACTTATTAAAGTTGCAGGGCAGTATTTCATAGCACCTCTGTAAAATGTGCCCAATTACAGAGGTGTAGCTGGTACTGATACCCTCCAATTCAGTCCTTAAGTCTAAACTGTAAAGCACCTCCACTTCTATCATAATAGACAGAACAATAGCAGTTTACAGCGATACTGTTGGAAAAAAATGCTTCTACAGAACTTGTAACACTATGGGGTTCACAGAATATAAACCCTAGTTTTATGTCAGACTAAGTCAAATAAAAAGAGTCTACATGTATGCTCAAGACCAATATCCCCCCTTGTTCTTTATGGTACAGGAGCAGCTAATGTGGCATAAAACTCTGCCCTCTAGATCATGAGAGTAAAAAAAGGGGCCTTGGCTGTGTTATAGGAATAATTGTTGAAATGACTTTGAAGGTGGTTGGTTTAACTGCTCTTTACATTTATATACACAGTGCCTTGTGGTGTGTCTCTAAGAGCCTGTACGCCTCAGGATCGGGTTTCATTTGCTTAATGGATTGTTAAGTTTACATGTAAAGTTCTATCTCATTAACACATTATACATTTTAGGATAATAAAGCTTTTATAATGTATGACTCAGTTGCTAAAAAAACATCTTTTGTGTCGTCCATTCAGTAACAAATGTGACAGCAGGGACATTGTCAAACATTTAAACTGTGACCTTTAAGTTATGAAGAGATGATCATCTTTTTTGTTAATACAATGTTTGACATATTTTGTCAGACGTTTCTTTTGTTGCATTGCTTGGCCCTTTTGAATCTTTTGCAGTTTCATTCAGCCAAAAAATAAAAAGGATTACCTTGTGAGTATTTACTGAGAGCTAAAAGTGTTAGCTTACTCTCATATCTAAAATGATTACATATTAGCAAGCTAACACTAGACTTATTACTATCATCTATGCACAAACTATTAAATGTTGTGCATCCCAGTTTGAAATGATTTGATTTTTTTAAGCTAACATTTATAACAAGCCCACGTCTTAGCTTAAGAACAGCTTTTGCAACCTGTTTTTGATATCTGCTGTCACAGAATAAGACACATTTTTGGAGTGTGCAGAGAGTGAAAAAAAGAAAAGAGGACAGACTTGTACTGAGTGTGAGAGGCAAACAAAGATTGTGTGTTTGTCAGAGAGAGAGAGAAAGAGAGAGAGATAGAGAGAGCTGTTGCGTGCTTTTGATAATACATGAGTCTTGAGAGCGATCCGTGGCTGCCGTGACAGAGGAATCTCAAGGAGAGCTCAATAACAGAGCTGTCAATGTATTCCCTATTTGAGTGTATTTTTAGTGCAGGCATCATGGGCCTCATGCATATTTCAATAGATATTTTGTATATTAGGTGCGAGGGCACACACAAACTGGAGTGAGGACTAGCACAACATGACTCCAAGAAATATGGGCTTGATTCTTGGATTTGACAGAACGGCTCAGAGTGGCTCCAGATAGGTTGGGTTTGACTTTCAGTGGATGGGGTAGGAAGACCTTCATTGATTGCATTTTGAGACAACAAAGAGATGACATTGAACCTACTGCAGGGAATGATACAAAAAGATGTACAACATATTAAACTTGCAGCGCCACCCAATGTGTAATAGAAACAGAGAAAACAGAAGAAAATTAATAGATACCTCGACAGGCAGACAGACTCACACATGCATATGAACACACACACACACATGCATACACACACACAGGCAGGTGGTTGTGGTATAAAGATTTTTCCGTTTCAAGCTGCTTTCTAAATTAGATTCTGGAGCATTGCACGCAAAGGGGTGAATTCTAATCAGCGTCGTTGCACATCCCATTCCAGATATATCATCACAGAGTTGTAGATTATGTCATATAATGGTTCAATTTCTCCTGTATGATTAAATCAAACTTTATGAAGCTGTCATTGCTTTCCTGATGATGGGTGCCATAACTTTGGAGCGATATGTGTATTTGGTGACACCAACTCGGCAGAGAGAGCGGGTAAGGGTGTTGAGGTTGACTACCCATAACACCCCTGTGAACGCAGCCTACAGCAGCCTTTCAGACTCCACATGAGAGGGGTTTGTGACCATCACACAAGCAGTTTTCCATTACATCCAGGTCCTGGAATTCACTCTTGATGATAGCTGGTTTCTATTAAAGAGCCAGCCCCTCTATTGCCTTTGAGGCTGTACTTTAATATGCATATATCACATTATGGCAAACGTATTCTATAATCGATTCCTGTGATGAGACAAGCGGCTGACATCTGCGAGGTCTGCGTAATGTAAAAGAGACAGCTCTATCTTTTTGGAGCTCTATAAAGATGAAGCAAATTTGGCAACAATGAGCCCCGCAGGGTTAAACATCCTCAGATGTCACCAGGCGCTTTCTTTTACACACTGTGATGCACTGCAGGAGCGCTGCCAGGAGAGGGAGTGTTTCTTGTCAGGAATTTGATTGGCTTGATTAAAGCAACCACCGCATCGCCTTTCAGTGACTTCATGTCTATGCAGGAAATATTCAGACAGCATTTGCATGAAGCATCCGAGGCAGAAACAGGCTTCAACATTCAGGGTTCAACAGCTGGCCTCGGATTCAGCTCAGCAAAAAAGAAACATTCTGTTTCACCACAATCTGTTACACAATACTGTGTGTGGGAGATGTATGTTGTGCGTGACTGATTTCTGTTGTTACAGATATAAATGCCTCACTGTTACATGAGTGATATCCAACGCTTTCACACATCATCTGTTGAAAAGTAACAAAGCCACCTCCGTGCAGTTCTGCTGTGTTTTGAGGTCAGTGTCTTGCCCTTGGATACTTGACATGCATGTCTTTTTCTGTGAGAGGAAACTGCAGAGAAACCCTGTGAACATGAGAAGAATGTAAAAACATTTAAACCCAGTTCTCACCACAGAGCCACTTGCCCATTTCATTTGATGTCAATTTAGTAGAGATTGTAAAAGAATTGTATTTCTTGCTTGATATTTTTCTACATGTTTCAAACCTGCACCTATGTTACATCAGATATTTAAAATGAATTTGACTTTACTGAAACACTACTTCTAAAGCTAACCAGGAATAATGAAATAATAATGATTACGCTAATACGAGGATATATTATGTTAAGCGAAATTCAGAATTTCACATTCCAATACAACTGCTCTAATTCTTTGACTTTTACATTACTTAACACTTTTGTTACCACTTTCAAAGCAAATCTGTTGAAATTCCCTCACTCTTTGTATTTTAATAATAACTTACTTTTTATAGCACCTAACAAATACAAGTTTACGAAATGCTTTGACAAACAAGTAAATGACAAAACTCAGTTGGCAACAAAGAACCAAAACAACGTATAGATTTAAAAAAAAAAAAAAAAAAAAACATGGGCCAGACGCAGAAGCAAGATCGAGAGAAAAAGGAGGAAAAGCAATCAGAGCAATCAAAAGAAATACAAGAGAGAAAAGGAAAAAAGGCAATAAAAAACAAAACACAAAGGACATAAAGAAAGTGAAAGCATTAAACATTGAGGAAATAAAGGAATTATATATTATATATTATGAAATATTTCATGTAAGCATGTAGTCATTTGTTTTGGCTGCATGTTTCTCTTTTCTTGTCACATCTTTTTACTACATGTGAATTTCTTTGTTACAGGTGATGGTGAGGCATCTTTTTATTACAATTGCCCCTGTCTGTGGAACAGTTTACCAGAAGACCTGAGGGCAGAGCACAATGTAAATATTTTTAAAAGCAAACTCAAGACCTACCTTTTTAGTAGAGCTTTTAACTGAATCTCATTTCATCATGTTTCATTACATTTTGAACCTCCTGTGTTTCCTCATTTAGAATAAAGGATAGCATTTCCTCAGTACCTGTTCTTATCTAGTTATTCTTACCTTAGTTTTTGGATTGTGGGATAGGGGTGGGGGAGGGAGTCATGTTGTTGCTGTTTGATTTATGTTGATGTAAAGCACTTTGTGATACATTTGTGTATGAAAAGTGCTAAACAAATAAAGTTTGATTGATTGATTGTTCAGGCACACAACAACACAAGGCTTAAAAATATGTATTTCCAAACCAGTCCCTGCAAGTGAAAGCTGACACCCAACCAGTGCAGGCATGGACACTGTGCACAAAGCAGAGGGATGCAGTGATTTAAGACCTGAAAGGATGGACGCTGAAGGCCTTTGTTTCAGTAAGTGAAGATGTTGTTTGAGTGTCATTTTAAATCACATGTCAGCAGGAGGATAAGCATCAACTGTGGACTAGTAAATAGAAGATAATATAAGTACAGGATGAATGTGATGAGATGATTATTAAATTAAATAATGATTTGTATTAATAGAAGTACAAAGGACAGATCCTGTTTGAGGCAGCATCCTTACTCAGAGGTGTAATTATACGGAGAATACCAAAGTCAGAATATCCCCGCACCATTGGAAATCCATGGTGTCTATGGATTGGCCTAGAACTTTCAAGGTGCTCTAACGAGAGGCAGAGGAGCGGTCACATTGATGGCAGAGGGGGCATCAGATTTCCATTATTGACTGCTGCAGATATTGCACTGTAGCTGTGTGTAAATTGGTTCCTGAGGGCTTTTCAGCTCTCTGAGCCGGGGCGAAGTGTGCAGGTTCACCCCCAACCCCCATCCTCTGTAAATCGTAGCAGTGAATCGCTTCCAGTCTCTCTCTGGCGCCAGACCCCCCCCCCCCCCCCCACACACACACACACACACACTCCTCTGATCAATACCTAATTCCAGCCTGTGCAATCAGCCTCCGTTACCCAGGCAACGCTGATGTCACACAAGTTGAGTGCTCTCTGTTGCAACAAATCATTTCCTTTAAGAAGACGTAATTGAGTATTTGTACAGTAGGCTGTCAGCTGAGACTATTTACATCAAGCCTGAACCTGCAGAACATTAGTTATGCCTGTTCTCTGAGGGAAGAGCTCAGCGGAGCAGGTGACCTTACAAAGTAGCCGGGAGGAGGTTACTATGGCAACTCAGGTTACTTGAAAGCAGTGCAACTCCGGAGAGGATCAGGGTCACGGTGGTGCTGGAGAGGGGATGAAGCCCTATTTCATTTTGGGTAGGGGGTGAAGTCTAACACTTGTGAGGAAAATGAGTCACTGGTGCTCGTTCACACAGGTACAGAAACATGACGGATGTTCACTCACTATCAAACTGCAATATCTCCAGGAACAGACTTCTTTTAAATCAGTTTGCTTTATTATTTCTGCCGAGCCAAGACAGATTAATTTAACAAATTAGCATATCAGGGAACAGTTTAATTACTAATCATAATTTCAGGGGAGATGAAATGCATTACAGCACAAAGGATGTCACATCCACCTGGACAATAAAACAGAATTTCTACAACTTATTTAAGAGGACTGCATTATTCAAAATCATACGATATATGAAATGATTTAATACATGTACATGCTTTCTTTCAGAAGCTATCCAGATATCTGAGGGGGTTTTGGTGGTAACAAGGATTGAGACACATATTATTGGAGCACACGTATGCAGCAATTACAGCTAATATAAAAAGTGGTATAAAACCTTCCATAGCATCTTTCATTTCTTTAAGTAGCTGTCAGGATAATTGTCCAAACAAATATAAATCCCTTAGGCATTCATTCCTCTCTCTTCTGCATCAATCACAAATCACAGATATCAATCACAGGATCAATCCTGTGAGAGCATCAACATCAACTCTTCCTAAACATTATATTTTTATAGCCCATTGTCTTTTCTAGGCAAAAATAATAAATTACTCATATGGAAGGATTCTCTATTTGATATTATCCTTGTTATATTTGAATTCTTTCTATGCTGAACAAACACACACAATCTTCTGTCCTTTGTCTCACTGAATAAATAAGTAAATGTTTCCTTTAGAACAAGACTTCTCTGCAGTCATATTCTCAACTTTCAACAATGATATATAGATCCTGTCTATGTTTTATGTTTTCTATGGGAACACAATGATCGTATATCTTCTATAAGTTCCCTGGTGAAACTTTCAAAACTGCCTTTAATAACTGCCTTTTGATAAAGCTATGACTCTGAATAGTTTTATGAATGATCTTTTGTCAACCTTACAGTCACACACTTTTATTGCAGATGAATGTAATCTTCATGTTGACGATGCCAAAGCCCATCACATAAAGTGTCATATATGAAATTCACATTTCTGTTATCTCACTCAGATCTAATTTGATTGTCATTTGTCAAAGTTATTGGTCATTTGTAAGGGAAGAACCATAATATGTCTCAGTGCAGTGAGATGTATAATAGTTGGTAAGTCGTAAAGACATAAAGAAGGAAGCACAGAGTGATGGTCATAAATGCTTTACTGTTTATGCTTCTAACATAAATTGTGGGTCTTTTAACCGTAATAAAGGTTGAATACTTATTGTTTACTGTAAGAATTATTTACACAAGATCAGTTGCTAAAATTGACCAAAACATGCCTCAAAGGGCTGAGGTCGGATTTGAACCCATAACTGCTGTGACGTGGACTATAGCCTCTGTACAAGCTTGGGGGGTTCTAGACAGGGGCCAACAGTGGCCACCCCTCCAAAAGGAAGAGCCCCCCTAATAACACACACAGTATTTGACTCAACAACCAGACTCACAATATAGTATTAAATACTGAAACAAATATAAATCATGATATTTAATGTTGTGGTATTTAATGATGTGTGCTATTATTTGGCATAATATATATATATATATATATATATATATATATATATATATATATTAAAGCGATCATCTTTGTCTATTTTTCACCTGGGTTTTATGTTCCTCTCTGACAAAACAACTGGCCCCAGTTTGGCCCCTTCAGTAAAAGTGGTCTAGAACTGTGTACAAGACGTAACTGCTAGGCTCTCCTAGAAACACTTTTTAAACCAGTAATGTTTTATAAAAGGCTTTTACTCACTTGTGTGTGCTAAGTCAGGATGAAGTTGAATGAATGACCTCTAAGTCTTGAAACACAGTTATAGCACACAGGGTTGGAGTGATTCTTGTGTTTGCTATAGATAAATTCTCCCACGAGGCTCCCTGGCCCCTGATTCAATCAGTGTGTCTCCACGTCCACTGTTTCCTGGCTCTGATGTATTACAGGGCGCAGGCGGTGGTGTGCGCCGTCACTGCCTGGATCAGGTTATGTCACAGGCGTTTCACAGCAACAGCAGTTTTTATTCAGTGTCCGTTCAGAGACGCTGAGGGGTGAAGACATCGACTGGGTTTGATCCCTTTATCTGAATGTGGACTCAGAAAAGCTAAAGGAAGGTTGACTGCATATAGAAAAAGAGGACAGGAGGGACAGTAATGGAGCCATAGGAAAAAAGTTGATGATATATTCAACATGATGTCAGTATCTCCTTTTAGGTCCTGTTCTATATTTGAGCTCTTTTGTGTTATAATAATAATAATTTATACTTTATTAATCCCGCGAGGGGAAATTGGGTGGGCCCTTGTGCCTTGCTCAAGGGCACCTTGGCAGTTCTCAGGAAGTGGACTGAGCTACCAGGCCAATTTCTGGACTTGAACCGGCGAGCCTCTAATTCCCAACCCAAGTCCCTACAGACTGAGCTACTGCCGCCCTACTGCTGTACAGTTTGTTGTGTGTACGTCACTGTGTCTTTATTTGTGTTTTTCTGTACAAGCTGCTTCAAATCAATTGCCCCAAGAGGGATTAATAAAGTTGTTTGAATTGAATTGATAAAATGCTCTTCAAAATTCTGCAACCTCCTCTAAATTAACCAAGAAGGTGGGAGTTATTTCACATACTTATTTCTCGACAAATCATGAGACTAAACCTTCCTATAGAGCTCCAAGTTAAAAGAACAAATCATTTATCTCTTTTTACAAATGCCTTCAGCTGGTCTCTGTAGTTTAAAGTTTGTTTATGTTAACTTTGTTCACGTTTTCTACACAGGCTAATGAGGCCTATAGAAAGTAGGGGGTCAGCCCTATGTTCCCACATAGTTCCCCAAGATTTTCTGGAAAGTGACTCCAAGCATCCCAGGAGCTCCCCCTCTCTATGCCAACCCGGCTTTCCAGGTTTTGATGCACTCCAAACTATGGTTTGTGTCCAGTTGCTGCGCTTCATTCAACTGATCTGACCTGAAGCTAGTCAATGCGAGGCCTCTGGGCTACTTAGTTTAATTTGTTTATTTAAAAGGACAATGTGCACTTACATTAAATGTTTGGGCGCACCAGATTTAACTAAAAGCTACATTCCATCTGTAGTCCATTGCTACTGGATAATAGGTTGGGTGTAATTGGCTACCAAATTGAGAGAAAGGGGGATAAAATCTGATACACATTTATGGAAAAGGAAATGTGGGAACATTGGGCCTAATTTTGAAAAAATCTTAGAAATGTGGGAACATAGAAATGTGGGAATATAGGGCTGTGGGAACATAGGTACATTCCCGAAAGTAGTAGTACAGTAACTGTTAAGCTAGAATGCTGCTTCCGACAAGACTCGTCAAAAATAATACAAATGCAAAACATGAACCACTCAAATGGCCAAGTGAAAACAACAATTTTCCCTGAAAGTTGACCTGTTTGCAGCTCTGCGGCACAGCTACAATTCTACAATTCTACATGAGCAGAAGCTAGCATAGGCTAGTAATGTTACTCACCACTCAGTAGAGTTCCTGGTCCACTGTCCCACAGAGAAGCTGAACCGTTGGCTCTGCGTTAGGTTTGCGGTTGATGATGTTGTGGACTGTGTTGAACCACAGGAATTTCTCCTTTTCCTCACTCGAGGAGTCTGGTTTTTGTAGTGCGTCCAGTATTTGCAGACATTGGTTGCACAGCTTATTTACTTTTTCCCTGACACTGCTATGTTGTTCTATGGTAGCCACCTCTGAGTTTCTGTGTTTTATCCAATTGACTCTGGATATATTCGAATCTGCCCAAATTCGAGTAAACACTCAACCGCCGCATAACACCGTCTGAGAAATGTTACTCTAAATGAATTTTTGCTCCTCCTGTGAATGAAAAGGCAGCTGTGGTTCCCAAACACATAACAAAGATCCAGATGCATTTTAAACTGTTTATTAAACTTACACACTTTTACGATGACAGAGAACAATGCAACAGTTAACAAGAAATCTGGGAAAACAACTCAACCCTTTTTGTTTGTGTCCCGCTCTAAAAGTCAGCAGGTAAAGAATGAGAAAGCTCACACGTGGCAATCCTTGGGATCGGTAGTAACCCAAAAAAGGAAGTTTTTGACAAACTGTACTATATGGAGGAAACAAACACAAGAGATGTTGGGTACGATTCTCAACTGGGGACTCACATTTGGTCAGTTTATACACCACTAGGGTTATAAAACAAAAGTCATGTTGATTGTATGTAAGAATGTGTGTTACTTATTGAGCACAGAGGAACACTTGTTGTAGGATAAATTGGTTTGGCTCTTTCAAATGGATCTGTTGACTGATCTTTCTTGGATATGTGATAACATTCACTCTAGACTAATGGCCTCCTGAGTCTTTGATCATGTCAGTTGGAGCCAAATTATGTGTTTGTTTTGTGTCATGGTATTTTCCTTGTGGTTGTGTGTGTTGGCCCTCTACTGGGCACTATGTGTAGCCTGGGCGGATGCTGTAGTTAAAGCAAGGCTTCAGGTGAGGTGGGACAGGTGGGACAGGTGATTTAATGGAGGCAAACAGTTTTTACCGTGTCAGCCTGTCGGAATTAAACGCATCCAACAACAAACATACGTTTGTTGTATTTATAGACTTAGTGGTTCGTCATATTTTCCTTTATTTGATTAGAAGTATTTAAAAATAAATGGATTGAAATATCCAAATCACATCATCAATGGACTGTGTTCATTTCTTCGAGCTAAGTCCCAAAGCTACCACATTCATCCCTCAAGTGACTTTTCCAAACAATATTGGGTTTGTTAAAATTAGTCACTACAATGTCAGTTTTTATTGTGAATTTATCGGCTAACTTTGTGAGGAATAAGCTACTGTTTCAACTTAAGGTCATTCAAGATAATCAAAATCATCACTTTGAAACTTGTTCATTCTTATGTTTGAGTGCAAAACACTTTTTCTAACTAAGTTACTAGTTCAGGAAAAAGCTGTACAAATAAAATAACTATTGAAATTGTGTTTTGGTTCAAAGAAAAATACATCAATAACATTTAAACTCTACAAAATATGTGATATTACATTACATTTTAATTACGTGAGTTTAACCATACCTATAAATGTAGATCTACCATTATGTCATATATATTTATTTCAAACATGTGAACTGGTGGTTTGTGAACGTTCAGCTGTCAGTTTCAGCCAATGAGAGCCTTTCTTCCTGATAGAATATGGAGATATTCTAATGTGAATCTGATTCTGGCCTTATAGTGAATTTCCATATTATTACCCAAATGTATTCTCCTGCTGAATGCTTTATTCAAGGTGACATTGCCTTCTATACGTTATTGTATGACAATATGCTGAATGTGATTACATGGCACTTATTCAACTTGTCATTTCTTCACAAGGGTTAAACAAATACAAACTGAATTAAATGTGACAATTCTGTGTGCTCAGAAGGAAAACAAAAGCAGAGACACTGCTTTGCATATTCCCTGACACCTCTGGACTAACAGATGAGACGTGATTTAAATAAGAGCTCGCTTTCTTCACCTGTCCACCTTCTGTGAAGATTATTTATGGCCTCAAACACATCTTTTAATTCCAGATATGTTTTTTTTGTTGTGATAGCTAAGTGTCTGTTCTTTGACTTGGAGGTACTGGCTTTTGCCCATTTTTCAAGACCACGATGAATATTCAAAAGATGTGTTGTAGAAAAAGGGGCGAAGAAAGAAAAGGGGAGTTAACATTAATTAATATTCGTTGCAGTAAAAATGAAAGCAAGGCCTGCACTAATTTCAATAGACAATTAATCATGAGGCTCGGTAATTACACCGGGGAGTTTACAAATGATTTTTTTAAGGGGCAGGAGTAAAGGAAAGGAGATAATCCCCTACCCATCACCATCACTGGCTCCCCACCAATCCCCGCAGAAAGAGCAATTAGAGCAAACAGCAGCCGAGCAGTAATTGTGTACCAGGAGAAGATGAAGGCAGAATCTTAATTGGAGGGAATGAAGATCACTCGCTCTCACACCTGATTGTGCTGAGGGAGAAGAAATGTGCAGGCTGGAGCAGGTTCTGAAACACCTCCAGGTGCCCAAATAAAAATAACCCCCAACAGGAGCCACTGCTGTAAAGAGGGCGTGTAGCCTCGAACATCACGTGTGGGTTAGCAGAGCGGCTCAGTCTAGTTCTGTCACACAGTCATGGCTAAACCTCACAGGGCATGTTACCATTATTTCATGTCCCATTGCTTATCGTATTTGGTTCAAATGACTCTGACTAGCTTGTGCCTTGAGATCTGAGAATGTGGATTTTTTTAAACCAGCTCTATGACTCACAGTGAGAGGAACTGAAAGAACATTCAATCTGGGCTGTTAATACATAGTAAGGACTAATACCTGTAAAGTGTGGTCTTAACTTTTTCATCTTTATCATTTTCATAATTAAAGTGAGCCACTAAACAAGTAAGATTTCAAATGTTTCTATGAGGAAAGTGGTAACTGAAAACCTCTGAGGACATGATCATTAAACATGGATGTGGTTGTTTTAGAAAAAACTTTCACACCCAAAAAAAGCATTGACCTTCATTCACAAAATAGTTTTGTATGTGTATTATTCCGCACTATTTTTCAAAACTGCTGATTACCTAGAGTCATATCTGGTATCTCCTGCACACTAAGTTACTGTTACTTTGTAAACCTGAACTATTGGTTTTATATCCTAAATGGTTTTTAATTTATTTTACAGTAATGTATTATTGTTTATTTAGTTGAGCATGATTTAAAATACAGCAGTGGTTGTTTGAATTCAATTCACATTTTTTATAAATGAAGGTCATTGCAACCTGAGATCTGATCCCTGAGCAGCATTCAAACCGAGCAGAACAGAGTTTCTGTGCCTGAGTGTGTTTATGGTGAATCGTATGGGCTCATAAGGCATATTATTAAGTTAGGTCACTCTTAAATGGTGTTGAAATATTGTGCTGTCAGCACATTACCACATCACTTCATGACATACAGTCAGGGCACAGAGCTCAAGGCCCCGCCCTCCACCGCAGTGTTTTTACTGGCTGCTCCCCTCTCTGTGACCTGAGCCAGACGTGTGAGGGTCCAACCCTAATGCAATTACTATTATTATTAACTGCAGTTATTTTGCAAGATGACTACTAAAGACATGCTTTATTAGTGTTGATCAATCAATCCATCATACATTCATCTATCTATTAGACAAATCAGTCATAAGGAAACAGCCACATGCTAAGTTATCACGCCTGGATTCTACTTGTAGTTGAGTATTTTCAAAGTGCACCTTCCCTCACTGTTAAGCCTTTACCACCTTTGACAGTTACATTTCTGTCACAGAGGAGGACGTGATTGATTCAGTGATCAAATATTGAATTATAATTTTCAATGCTTCACAGAATAAATAAACACAAATGTCAACTGATTTGTGAACATGACAACTAAGTAAATCTAAGTAATATGAAAAACGTTTAGGGTTTTTTTAAACCACTTGATCAAGTCCTTTACTCATGAGTGGATTGTAGATTGTTTTATTTTGTATATAACAGCTGTGCTTAGTACAATTAAGACAATAAGAAAGATGCATTATCATTAAATTTGTTTTTTTTTCTTTTCTGAAATGAGTTAAATTTGAAGTGAAACATTGTATTTCATCTGAACTGATCATTCAGTTAAAAAAAAAGTTAGGGCGCCAGTGACCTAATGTTTATAGCGTGGGCCCCAAGTAGTCCTCAGGGCGGACCGGGTTCGAATCTGACCTGTGGCTGATTCTCTAATGTCATTCCCCAATCTCTGTCCCTGATTTCCCACTCTGTCCACTGTCTCGTCTTTACAATTATGAAGGCATACTACCATGACGATGGATGAGATCAGTAAGACATAAGATGTAACACTTTGACCACAGGGGGCGCCAAATCTGAAACAAACCCACAGTTCCTCATATTAAAGAGTTTATTTCTAAATCTTACTTAATAATTAGCACAATAAAATCCCAGTTACTCATCAATTTTGTTATACAGTCCGCACTTCCAGGACACTATCCCTCACACACCTGACAATACAAATATCACTACATCAAATCCAATCAAGTCCTTCTTGTCATGTCTATCAGTAAAATCATTGGTCAGGAGTTAGTGTCAGTACTTTGTCTGAGATATGGCAAGACTTCTGGGAAATGCAGGAATCTGGAGATCTATTTAGAAAAGTGTGGCCAGTTCAAGAGAGCCAATAATCATTAGGAAATGACTTAGACTTACAGTGACTGATCAGTGCCGCCTGTGATCTCAGTTTATTGTGTAAGAAGATGCAAGGGCAGCATGCCACAGCCTCATGCTTTAACCCCAGCTTCCTGTGTAACAGTATAGCCTTTCTGTTTAACTTTATAATCAGGCCTTTATTAATGTAATGCTTTTCTTCCGCCTAATAATGAAACAACACAAATAAAATAAATTGTGATCAATGGAGGCGAGCAGAGACAGATGAGGAGTCTGTCACACTGGGGATGATACCAATTCATCTCTTTAATGCATCTCCATGGGGTTCTCTCACTAAAGGATACAGATTACTGAAGCCCTTGTCTCAGAGGGAAATGCGTGAGAAGAATCCATATAACATACAGAGATGGAGAGCCCTTCTTTCATCTAGTATCAGTCATGCTTCTTCACCCTCTACAGCAAATGTAAAGAAAGACAAACATGTGTACACACAGCGAGGACAACTGGTCGCATTTAAAACGGCAGTTATTGAACTCAACTTCTTTTCTTTCTCTTATTTTTTTCTCGTGTTGGTTTGTTTTCTTGTTTGATTTAACACCCTTCAAACCCCATGTTTTGTATTTTTCTCATTGTGTAGCACCTGCTGTTTGGTTGTTTTTTTCTTGTTGTGGCTTGAAGGTGCAATTTTTATTATTATTGTTGGTAACATATTTTGTCACCATAATTTTTTTTTTGTTTTTTTTTAAAAATCCAAAAATCTAATGTTTTTCAATGTACATTTTTTACATGAATATATGTTCCTTCCAATGTTTTCCGAATGTGACCATGTTGCGTTCTTTTTGAAACATATTTGGACATTGTTGTAATGTATGGGATGTTTTATGTCTGTGGAAGCTTGTAGAGGGACAGAAATGTGGAAAATTCAGAGCAACACAATCAGCAGCTCTGGGTTTTCCTAGAAAGGATGAGCCATAAACAACCGAAGCCATAAACAACTGAAGCTTTGCGCTTGGCCGAGAGACAGATATCTAACATGTGCTGGTGAATGAAGACAAGGCGAGGCACACCCCTGCAGTAAATAAGGAATTCCCCGCGGCTCTGCTCACAAACCAGAAGGCAAAAAGTCGACCAGGTCACTGTGTTGCATCAGTAACTAATAAAAGGAAGAGCTGAGAAATATTTGAGGTCAGGCAGTAAAAAGACAGTCTTTCTCTGCTCCAGGCATGAAGGACAACACTATTATCTGAAATGTGTGTTGATCATAAAATTCTCTATTTGATATCAGCATGTCGTGCAGGTTCCTTCATGTGCAGCAACTTGGAACAAATATCCAAAAGTGAATGTTTTCTGACTGAAATGTTTTCATCTAATTTCAATCACACTGAAAAATAAACCAACACAAACAAAAACAGCAGGAAAACAACATATTTCCCCTCATATAGGTGTCTGTATTTTCTGAGGGCAATGGCATTTCAGGAGGCCCAAGGTCAAATCTAGACTGGGTCATAAATTGTTTTGTTTGATGGTCTACATTTTTCTCAATAGCAGGGGGAAGGCCAAGCCCATAAAAACGTAAAAAGACGAGCCGGCAGACTGAGGGCTCGGCTTCCAGCATTGTTGTCCCGGGGACAGCGAGATGCTCCCAGTGGAGGTTTCATGGTGAATAAAGACTGTTATGGCCCACCATTGGCATGCACAGAGGGCTCACAGAGATCATTACTGCCACGGCTCAGTCAGAGGAGAAAGTCACAATGGCAAACTCAAAGCTGAAGCCATTCCATTGTCAGCAGCAGAAAGGGGCTGGTCACCAACAGAGGGATGTGTTTCTCTTTGCAGGAGGATTCAGACGAGGCATTCAGGGACAAATAAACAGCGAGTGAACAGCAATATCACAGATTTAGTTTTTCTGGTGCTAAAATAGACTTTCAAGTTTTTTATTTTTTGTCTATGTTCACATTCTTCTTTTATTGGTGGCATTAACAGTTAACATTAACAAATTCGACACCAATTCATGCCCATGCCTTTCATGTAATATCTTTATGATTAAACACAAACTATAAAGTGAAGCAGAGGGCCAACATGAGCAGAAATACATTGTATGAAAGGTTTGGTCAAATGTGTATGAATCTGCAGCTGAAAATAAGTCTACAATAAATGAAGCATTTATTCTTGTTTGAGTGAAGTTTGATAAAAACAACAGTTTGCTGTTTGACTTACAGACCTGAATGTTTATTTAAAAATAAATGTGAACCTCTTTTAAAGATCTTTTAGAAATGACTTGGATTGGAGTGCAGAGTGTTTGTTTCTGTCTTTAACTGAGATGTACAGACAGTAAATAGTTGATTTATTAGGGACTATTTTAAGCTGTGGATTCATACAAATGTGATGCTTTAGTGATTAGATACAGCAGGCGGATTGTGTAAGTGTTGTTTTTTTATAAAAAAAACTAAAGATCAGGTTTAATGTTATGAAGGAACATGTCTCTAAATGCATCATGTGGCTCTTTGATATGATTCTAATATTATAACTAGTTTCTGTTGCTCTCACTGTTTATTCATTATATCCTACTAAGGTTGCTAACATCTTTGATGGACTGAAACTTCTCACCTGTGTTAAACTTAAACACAACCTTCAGTCCTACAGCATTACCAACATCAACTGACCTGCTGTCAAACTATTAAACATCAGAAACTGGTTATTAAATCAGTGTGTCTCTGTTGAAATGAGTCTTAGCTAACCAGGACTCAATGTTATGTAGAAATTAACATTAGCCTAGCTTAACTCTCCCTAAACGCTAGATGTAGAGCTGTCTTTGAGCATACTTGCCTTAACAAAATGGAAATCTTAAACCCAAACTTTTCTCAACCCTTCATGTTACACAAAATTTACCTATTTATTTTTTAATCCATTAGCTCAGCAGGACGTTTTTTTGTGCGTTATAACAGATGATTTTCTATGCTGAAATTATTGTAAGTGAGGATTAAGATTTGTTCAATAGAACCTGATAAAGAATAGGCAGACTTAAAAAACGAAGAAAATTGCCTCAAAAACCCAATTGAAAGAATCTAAACAAGAAGGCTCCTCTCAGGTCTAAATCATTCATGACTACAGTAATATCCCAGTAACCTTTTAGCTTAGCCAACAGCGAGCAGGGCTCACTAAATCACTGTGCTCTGCAGTTTTCACTGTTTGCTAATAGCACTTGCTGAGTAGATATTAACACATGAAGCGCGGCTGTATTTGTTGTAGGGAAAGGGGGGATTTGGGAATCCCTGGACAGGACCTCCATGTAGGTTTGCCCTGGACAGGCTACACCACACTCCTCCAGACACCCTCCTCCTCCTTCTTCATCACTCAGCTACATCTGCTCCTCATTAACACCATTATAATGAGCTGCTGCACCTGAGGTAAATAAAACTGTGCTCCCTCGCCCTCACATCAACACATCCAACACTGGGCACTCTGTGTGCGAGAAGAGCCTGGATTCGCCTCGTCCCCCTCCCCAACTTGACCCGCCTGTTTTTTTGTTTCTGAGAGGACATTAAATGTGGTCAGTGGAGGAGCTACTGGCTACACATAAAACCCCCACAGGTTCTCCATTCACAGCCATGGCCACAAAGCGGATAATGAGTTCCATAAAGCTGTCAGGAGGGAAGAATGAATGTGCATCGGATACACCGACCGTAACTCAGACGTGGCTCTAAGTAGCTGGAAGAATGATAAGAAATGGTTTTTCTCTGGCATTGATCAGAAGCTGCAGAAATATTAAAGTGTTAAAACCCTGAAAGGAGGCAGCAGTAAGTCTCCACCTTTGCCTCTGGTGGTGTCTTCTTTGGTCGAGTCTTGCTCTGATTCCTTTTAAGAAGAAAAGAACTTCAGCTTAAGCAGGTTTTAATATAATTATCATTTTAAGAAATGGTTTTGTTTTGCTTTTATCTTACAAAAGATAAATGTTACCTATTGTGCTGCACACACCTGGAACACAATACAAAACACATTCAAACTCAATACAATGGTTACCATGGGTCAATTTAAAAACCTGATCACAATTCACTGTACACAGTACAATGTAAATGTTATTAACTGTAGTTGCCTGCTTACTGCTTATTCTTCTGATCTATACATGATCTATGTATTTTGTCTTTGTTGTTTTTTGTCTTTTTTTTGTCTCTTATTCGTTTTAATTGTACTATCGACGTTATTGTAAATGAGGCTTGCCCTCAATGATTTCTCAAGAATAAATAAAGGTGAAATGAAATTTTGTGTCTCTTTTTGAGAGACAGACTCGCTGTCTGATAGGTGCATCATCTGTTTCTGCAGAATTCTTGCATCTACTCTGAACACTGGCAAAACATGCTCTCTCTGAACAATTCAACGGCCCTAGCTCTCTTCATCCAGCCATTAGTCCTCATATTTACTTAAATGCATAGAGACTTAGATAAATGGCATTTAGAATCATGCACAATTTTATTATTCCAACATTACCATGAATATGACATCCAAATAAACCCCCTTTCCCAAAATCTGATTTAGTCGGACGGGGAAGCGGTGGGCAACTTTGAACGCTGCTGTTTTTGACAAATGAACATGACATGCAGGGGGAAAATAATTTGACAGGTGACAAATGTTGAGCGGTGATACAATCTGAAAAGCAGGCCACCTGAAATATGACTCACTCTATTAAAATCATTCACGGAGGATATTGAATAGTTCTTTAAAGACTTCAAATATCCGTTACGATTTCATTTCATTTCACGTTTTTATGATGACGATTACATTGAAGACAGACGGAGCAGACTACGTTGTGGTTAAATATGAACTTGTGTCTTGTGTGTTTGTTGGTGGCCAAACATAAATCTCTTTCTGTGATCACATGGAATTAAAACAGAAATATCATCATTGGTCGATACTGTTGGCACATTATCAGTGCAATGAGATTTACTGCCACTCTTGTAGTACAAATTCAAAAGTTAGTGGTTCATGAGCTTTGTATTACTTTATATACCGGTAACTAAAATAGAATCAGCCGTATTAGTGTGCACAAGCTAATTTAAGAAATACAATGAAGTTAGATAAATAAGGTTTTGTGCTTCATGGCTACATGATGTTTTTGTTTCAGTATCCTAACGAGCAGAGCGTGTTTGCCCTGTCAGGCTGGGAGTTTCCTGCAGCTGCTGTTTCTCCAGCAGCAGAGGAATCCTATTTGACAAGGAGAAAATATAGACATCCAAATCTGTGGGGAAAAGGTCTGAAACACCTCGACAAATCAAAGCACTGACAGTGTGGAAAAAAAAGAAAAGGGCATCATCTCATGTTGTTCTTGAAGCGAGATCTATGCTTTAGACTTTAATCTAGGGTTATTTTGGGAACGTCCTTAAAAGTATTTACACCTCTTGTTGAAAAAAATGTGAGGTTTATTTTGGAATACCACTGGTCCATACGAAGCCAAAAGAAAAAATAAACAGCCACGCAAGATTGAAAATAAGGGTTAAGTTAAAAGTTTTGTGATTTTCATGCTCTATTGTGATGGATTTTATCATTCATTGTCGATGGATTCGTTTGTTTTGAGAATATTGGCCATGATTTATGATTGCATGTGAGTTCAACAAACTTGGATTTCAGACTTTTCAATCCAACAAAAACACACATGTCGAGCACAATGAAGGTCAGATGTTTTCAGTTTCTCTGAGTAGAGGCTTCTGCAATTTTCTTAAGAATACTAAAACTAGAAACTTCAGATTGATAGATAGTAAATACAGAGGACAGATGACGTTTATTCCAACCTCAGCTAGCTTGCTTTGGAAAGGCTTTATATTTTATGCAATCAGGAAGAGCTTCACAAAACACAAGAGGGGCTATAACGTCATTACATACTGTTCAGGTCTGCAGTACTTTCAGCTGATTTCTTCTCCAAATGCTTGCACTGAGGGTGAAAGTGAAAAAAGAGAGAGAAATGAGGACTACCCAGTGATGTGAGATCATATAGGACAGATGAAAAGCTTTCAGAGAAACATTTTCATCCTTCAACAAAATAAACTAAAGACTACCAGCTACATGGCCTTTTAGGGATGTGTTTAACCAGATACCTCTGCATTCTCATCTTCAAGTTTAGACAACTTCTAAACCTCCAAAGACATGCAAACTGAAATTCCTTACCCTGTCCCTGTCCTACATGAAACATACAGTATACGAGTCAAACATGAGGTGTTCATAGGATCAACATCTCTGAACAAAAGAGCGGAATTAAAATAAGGGATTTTAAAGGCACTGGTGACGCAGTGGTTAGAGCGTGCACACCATGTATGGAGGCTATAGTCCT
Source organism: Labrus bergylta (assembly GCF_963930695.1). NCBI lineage: Eukaryota > Metazoa > Chordata > Actinopteri > Labriformes > Labridae > Labrus > Labrus bergylta. Next base: position 28,465,287 of record NC_089207.1, on the reverse strand, counting down.
TAAAGCGGGCGGCCCGGGTTCGAATCCAGCCTGTGGCTCCTTTGCTGCATGTCATCCCCCACTCTCTCTCTCCTTGATTTCTGACTCTATCCACTGTCCTAACTTTCCATAAAGGCACAAAAAGCCAAAAAATAAATCTTTAAAAATAAAAAAAATAAGGGATTTTAAATGGCAGAACATGACCTGGACCTGTAGATGACCCGGACTCTGTGTGCAGTAACCTTGATATGAGTTGGTGTTATTCTGCTTTCTTTTGGTCCTTGATTATTCTCCATAACACTAACTGTACTTCAGGATAAGCTTTCTCTGGGTCTTCAGTCTGTTAGATATTGTTTTGTTATTCCAGTGAGCATTAAAACTTTCTGTCAGGGTCAGAGCTTGAAACATTTTAACATCAACTCTGCATGTTAGAATAAAGACATTCTTCTAATTTGTTAATTGTTATTCATGTGTTTTTTATTCACCCGAGCAGCAATAACAGAATTCATTTTTGCGAGCAAAGGCACAAAACATGTTTGATTTGTTGCTCTGAGTTTTTTTCCTTCTTCTAATGTGGGTAAAAATAAGTAAACTCAGACAAACTTTTTGATTGGTTACACATGTTCACTGCCTAATTATCTTTTATGCATTGGCTTCGTTTCCCTTTTTTTCCCCCCTTTTTTTGTGTTTTTCCAGAAGCCAGTGATTTACTGTTCATGAATATATGCAACAAAAGGAAAGCAGCCAGTTCTGGAGGCCATAACTCATAGGCCAAAAGTCGGCCTTATTTACATTGTATACAATACAAACCTGAGTCCTTATTTAGTTTTAAGCCTGGTGTGTAAATCTTCATGGGAATATATGAGGCTGATAACAGTGCGCAAGTTTACTCTGTAGTAGCCAACAGGGAACCTCTACTGTATATATTATGTTTCCACATCTATTTGTGATTTTCAAGATCACCTCAAGTCTTAGTTCTTTTGGTTTAGGTTTGACCACTGTATCGCTCTTAAGAGTCTCAGTGGTGGTGGTGGAAGACAAGGAGGACGGTTCTCACCCCCTGCATGGGCAGCAAGCCTCACCAGGGACACCGGTCGCAAATGAGCCACAACTAGTAACCTATATGCAAGGCATCTGCTTTATATTTTACATTAGAAATGGGACAGTCATCCAATATGGGTATTGGATCAGATATTGATGAAATCAATATCTGATCCACACCACCGATCAACAACGATCGTTGGGCACTTTAAACATTCTCAGCTCGCTCAGTTTTGCTTTGAAGACATTCACACTGAACTGCAAGAACAAGAAATGTTTACTAGAGTTTTTTGTAGCCTTACACATAAAACCAACAATAACACTATTTGCTTGGGTTAAAAAATGATCCGGCATCTGAAAAAAAAAAGTGGATCGGTGCATCTCTATTTCACAAATCATTTGCAAACATATTAAAAACACTTCTTGATACTGATGTGAAATATTATCAGAAACTTCAATACTACAATACTGTGTTCAACAGTGTTTTTTCTTTGAATGTTTAATTCTAAATTGGAATCATGTTATTTCTCTTTAACTGTTGGATTCTCTGTGTACAGTGTGCATAGTGTGTTACTTTTTTGTTTCTTTGTTGCTTTTTAGCCAATTTCCCCATTGTGGGATCAATGAAGGGTTAGCTTATCTTATCAAATGACTCTCCAAAGTACAGGAAAAAGTAAAGGAATCTCTTTAGTTTGTATCAACATTGTCTTGTGTGTATTTGGCAACACAGACTCTACAGTGTGGGAGTAGCAGTAAAGACATTTCTCAGAGGTTAATGGATAAGCTTAAGGTCTCTTTCATCCAAATGTTGTTTTTATGGGCGACTTTGGCCAGGATCCTTCTTTTTCATTAGTCTGCATCTTTATCATTTACGCATTGATGGGAACTAAAGGTTTTGGGGTTAGAGACACATTCTCTAAATGGTATTTTACTCATCCAGCCACAGGGGAAAAGCTAATAGCATTTGCTGATCCTTACTTCTCTGAATGTCTTCAAAAAGAGAACGACAGATGCCAAAATATTTCAGAAAATTCCTCGCACAAATATTGCCAGAAGTAATGCACTAAATATTTTATCTTCAAAATATTTGATGGCTATCCATAAACTTCATAACCACCTCCGCGGATCTATAAAAGTATCTTTGAGTTTGTCTGCACTTTCATCTCCAATGAATCCTGTTGTTTCCACGGGCGATGAGAGTGGAGTGTGGCTGTGTTACGTGTTTTATATTGATTGGGCGGGCTTATTTAATTCAATTGCTGCATATCCTTACTTGGAGGGGCAGTGAAAATCGTTTGAGAATCAATGTGCGGAAGCGAGCAAGACAAAAATAATTGACTGTTTTCAAACTCCTGCAGGCGGCGGAATAACTAACCAAAACAGCTCGCAGGGATGTCTGAAATTGGTTTTGCAAATCCTTCACACACACAGGTCCAAACTGAGAAAAATGGTAATGTAGAAATCCATTTCAAACTCTACAGCGCACATGAAGTTTATTTTCACTTATGTTATGTTTTGACACTTATTCTCTGGTATGTTAATGGTCAGACTAGACTAGGTGTGTGTGTGTGTGTGTGTGTGAACCAGATGCAGTGAGGTGGAGCTCTCCCCCACGGAGCTGCCTCCCCGGGTGCCTGCAGGTCCACTTCCAATCTATTTGCTGTAATTGCCGTCAGAGTGTACACCTTGGAGTCCTCTAATTCCCTCTTTTATTTCAGCCACCATGAGGGAGACCATCTGTCCTCCTGCCTGCACCTCCCCCACCCCTTTGGCGTCAGGTCTCTCCCAGTCTGCATGAAACACACACACACACACACACACACACACACACACACACACACACACACACACACACACACACACACACACACACACACACACACACACACACACACACACACACACACACACACACACACACACACAGATACGAACACAGAGACACCAGGGCTTTGATACATCACACCTTTGTCCAGGCAGCATCACATGTCTGCAGATCAGGACGAGTGTGTGTTTTCATGAGGTGCTGCAGAGGATGACCACAGCACCATCAAAAGGTGTCTGGATAATGAAAGTAAAGTGACACAGTTTCCCATCTGCTGACTCTTTTTTATTCTTCCACTTCTCTAAGATCTCAGACACATCACCCACATAAACACACACACCTACATAGTATCTGAAACACACTTAAAATGGTCTTCTTTCCCTTTCAGATTCAGGTCTTATTGCTACCTTCTACAATTTCCCAAGCCGTGCCCCCCCCACCCCCCTGGGAGAGCAGACTCAAGCTGTTGTCTGCAGTTACCACAGCCCGGTGTTTTCTCCTGAGGTGGTCACATTTGGTTTCAGAGACTACAGCTTTGCTCCAGACTGCTTGTGACACGTAGGGCTTGACCTCAGCACTCTGCCAGGGCAGGTGTTGTGCAGGTGCACACCTTTTCCTCAGCTTTACGTCTGGATTTCATCCAAAGGGCGTCTCCACTCCACACCTGCTGTGAGATTCAAGTTTCCTGAAAAAAAAAAAAAAAAAGAAATCTCAGCATTAGTTTGTATTATTTTGATCAACAGTCACTAAAAAACTGAACAACAAATTCTCTCTGCTCAAACAAACAAACAAAAAAACAATCACAATACAAAGAGATGCAAGCAGCAGGAAGACAACACAGAATAATAAGTGACATTTTCTATATATCTATCTGGCTGCATTTGTGCTCTCTCACTGCATCTTTGTTTGTGCTTTTCCACGCTGCAGCCACAGCGTCTGGGGCGCATCTGATTTAAATACCATCCCATCTCATTAACATGCACAGATAGAGCTGCGAGGGCCAATTACATTCATCTTGTCATGTGGCCTGGCTTCCAAGTCATTAATATTTTATGGCAACACGCTCCCCTAGCCGCAGCAGCAACACACCAGTGCTTTTACATTATTCCAGCGCTCAGGACACGAGATCAGAAACATCCCCCTGAACACACACTCTTCTTCTAGGTCATGACAATGTAAGCATGAGAAATGAGTGGAGGGAGGAAACTGGTGGTAATCCACAGAAAGATATGGCTCTTTTATGAGAACTAATTATTATCAGACTACTAAACCTTTACAAAAACCAAAGAAAGAGTTACATGTTGCTTTCTTTGGTTTTGTTCCTGTAACACTAAGAAGATGTGAAACATGTTAGGCATATGTCACTTCTGTCAAGGATTATCTGACACATCATGAATTCTTAGAGAAATTATGTACTCGATTAACTGTATGAGGCTGGTTCCTAAGATTTGATGCCATTCATCTAAAAATAAATATGTAAGGCATTAGAGGGACTTTCTATCTTCACACTCCCTGACGAGGTTCTGTATTGGAAGAACAAAATATATTTCTGGTGACTCACTTTCATCTCAGAGGAAGGGTTCAGCCTTTTGTTTTCTTTCCTACTCTCTTCCAAAAGGAATTGCAAAAATGATTTTAATGCCAAAAGTTCATTCATCCAAAAATAAATCTAGAAACAAAGCCTCCTTCAGGGATTCTTTGGTCATGGAAACGTGTCTTCATTTTCAAGACAAGCACAACTCAATCTACTGAAGAACTTAACTGCTGAATAGATATTTGTATGAAGTTATGTTATATTATTATAACAATAACTTCTGATTTCCATTTATATTTAATTTGGATATAGCCTTTTGAAATCTTTGGGTACAAGACCCAAACTATTCAACCCTCGTTCACTTGTATCTCTACATCGTCTGTGCTGAGCTCCAAAACCCTTTGAATCCTCGTAAAGGGTCACTAAAGGTCACAAACATGATGTTTTATGACTAAAGACTGAACTGCACTTTACTTTTTAGAACCGTTTGCTACTTAAACTAGAACTAAATAAAAAAATGCATTTGTTAGGAAATATTTTAAACTAAACTAGGACAATTTTTTTTATATGGTCTCATTTGGAAATAAAATGAATGGAGAGAATATGAAGTATCTCTGAAAACAGTATGAAGCACCTTCTTGATCTTCTCTGTGAGTTATTAAGTTGTTTACGAATGAATGACATGCAGACTGATGTTAAAATTAATTTGTCAGTTTTCTCTTCGCTGTATTGGCACTGGGATCGTTTTTTTCCCTGAGTTTAGATTGGTGAAATTAAGCAGGCTATGTAGCAACAGAAAGTCAGACACAGTAAGAGATGCAAAAAAACCCTATAAGAAACAGACCTATATTCACTAACTTCTCTTTCCCCCTCTTTTGACACATTCACACAATCTCTTTTTTAGTCAGCGTTCCAGTTACATGCTTGATGAATTGAACTAAATCCAAATACAATAATCCAAGTTTAAAAAAATCATTGCCGAGGCTCCTGTAATCCCTGTAATGACTTCTCTAATGAAAGTGAGCAGTCTTCAGAACGCTGGCTGCAGCTCGGTTCCTCTCCTGTACAGAGCGAGGACGGCCCCGAGGAGACAAGCTCAACACATTTCTGACGGGTAACAGCAGCCTACACGACTCGCCTCCCGGCTCTGTGGCGATACGCAACAAGATTGATGTGTGCTCCTGACAAATAGCCCGGACGGCCATTTATATGGGGAGATGCTGCCTGGCAATGTGAGGGGAAGAGTCACTTAGCAGAACAATTTCCCCACACAGCATGCTCTTTTTGATTCATGTTGCCATAGCAGAAATGATATTCAGAGAAAATGCCTTTGCTTTGAAATAATACTTTTTTGGTACTTTATTGTATTACACATTTAGTTGCAAAAGCCTGAATGTATTAATTACAATATATCTGAACAAATGTTGAAACTAATAGCTATTTAAATCTTTGAAAACAAAGGGTCCGTTTGGAATCCATCTCGTCCTGGGCATGAGTGCGTTAGAGCAATTTAATTTCTGAGTGATCGTGACAACAGAGAATATTGATGTTGAGGACATTATAGACATTGTGTGTGAGGCAACAAAAGTATGAATGGTGCACATTGGTGATTGTTTTTTATATATATTTGGGCCAAATGCTACAAATTAATTCACAACCAGGTGAGCAATGCAGTAAATATAATCCATAGAATCACTGTTTGGGGATCTTTTGCAGGCTGTTTGTGGATGAATACTTTTCTATGACCAAAATGAAGTAGAGCCATATAGTGCATTTTCAAGTACCTAAAGGATTACTCAAAGCTCAAAGATCTTGTATAAATCCTCTTTAGATCTTTGTTGAAGCAGAATAATTACTTTGAATTACTTTCACAAAAAGAGCACAATGTTTTCTCTCCCCTGACTTCATTCCTCAAACTACAGCTACAAATAAAAGAAATACTATGAAGAGTAATAACACCAAAATCTTCTGAACATTACTCATGTATCTTATCTGTTGTGTGGTAGCAGGGCATTGCTCATATCTCATTTCTCAAACAGTGGGATGAAGCTTAAAGCCTGAGGTGTGAGCTGCTCCATGTTTTGCATATCAACCATCTTCCTGCTGACAAATGTTAGCTTTAATAAAACCACAGAGGAACAACGGAACCAAGAGGGAAGCCCACCAAGACGGGACTGAAGCCGAGAGATAATTTAGCAGGAAATGAAAAAGTTGAATTGTCTGCAGGAAATATCAAAATCATCATAATCATTTGTCAAACCCTGATCTGTATCGTCCCTACAACTCAGATATCTGCTGCAATGAAGACTCATTGTTTCAGGACTTTAGATTATTTTCTCTGTCTGGGTCTCCTTAAAGACTTCTGTTTATTTAATCTGTGTACTTTCTGCTACTGCACTTATTACAGTCCAACCAAAGCAGAAACATAACTAACTTTGCCTTATAACCCTCTTTGATCATTGCATTGTATGAAATTCCATAAACAGCAGCAGAATCTGTCTGGTCATGAAATGCATAAAGTACAGTTATGGTTTGCATTTGGTAGGAAACGGTCAACATTCTTTCAGGATTTAATCAGGAACTGTACGCAGCATTGACAAACAAAAATTAAGTTAGGATAATGTTACATTATGCAACTGTTCACCTGCACTCAGTAACCCAACAGTAATGTCAACCTCTTGGATCTTCGGGTCATATAGCCTACCATAATTAAAAGTAGGAAAAAGACTAAACTTTTTTTGAAGGGGCATTTCGACATTTTTGTGTTTTTAAATGTGTCCACTCATTCCAAGAAATTAGAAATTGCCATTCAGTTTTATTCTTATGTTTGGAAACGCTGCTCGTAGTATAGTGGTAAAACAGAAGGAAATGTTTACTTACAACCTGGAGTGCTTAATAAGGTCTTGCTGTCTGAATGACCTTCAGCCCCTGTATGGAAAAGCAGGATAGTTTTCATCTCTGCACACCAGGTCCTCTCTTTTGAACTGCTGTTATAGAATGATGTGCGGAGAGTATTTGGTTGAGCCATCTGTGTTCCTGCTGCAGCAACACACCTTCAGTCCAAACATCTGCAAGGGAATGGACACTTTTGTAAAAATCAACAAATATAAAACCAACATAGAGCATGTTTGTTACAGAAACATAGTTATCAATATTTCAGAGGCCTATTTAAGAAAATGATGTTATAAATCAAAGGTGAGCTCTTGTAGAGATGATTTTATGTGGATGTAATTTTGTATCCTTTAGCTAAATATATACTTTTAGGAGGGGAAGTAAACAGTCTATTATATTACACATGGAGAAGATGGTGCTATAATATGTTATTTCACACAAAAATAATCACATCAGAGCGGATGCAAATTGGGTGTAATTAGATTTCTGTATTAATTATAACCTGATATCATCAACCTTAGCCCCCTCCTCCAGAGCTCAGAGAGCTGTGAGACCACCCCATGATGAGAAAGAAAATACAATTCCCAACTACTCCCTCCTGCTGCTGTCCTTCTCCCGCTGGGCAGAGGAGACAGACTATTAGAGGTCGATGTGCCAGGACAGACTGTAAAAAAATCCTCTCTGAAAGACATTGGAGCAAGGAGATCTTTTTTTGCAGCACAAAAGTCATCTTATACAGCTAACAGATTTGGGATGTTGTTGTTTTTAACGGGGAACCATTCAGTATATTTACAAGGTGGCTATTTTCCTCTGATGTCACACACAGGGTGGGATTCTCTCATGCTAATATAATCTCATATTGTTCTTGATTGTAGGTCAAACTAATTCAGGGTATCTAATATATATTATTTATCCACAAGGAGAACTTACATTTTTTCAAACTGCTAATACTGAACATGCTACACACATTCACATAGGCCCAAAACACACACACACACGCACATGCACAAACCGGACCTTATGGAGATACATTAATGGAGAAATGTCAGAGTGAGGGGGCTGCACACCGCCGTCGAGGGCCCCAAGCAGTTGGTGGTGTTGTCCCTTGCCCAAGAGCACCTCGACCGTGCTTTGGAAGTTAACCGGCAGCTCTCCAGCAACAAGTCCCAATTTCCATGCTTACAAAGATTATCATTAAACTGCTTCCTGTTAAACAGACAATGGGTGGTAAAAGAGAGAAGGAAAGCGAGCAATATTTCAACATGAAACAACGTATTTTATTAGCTTTGATTTGACAACAGTTAATGCTAACATTCAACCACTTTCTAGCTAGCGAAATATTTGCTAGAAAGTGTACCTTAGTTCCTCTCTATCATTGCTAGGAGATACATTTCTAGCTGACATAACATTAGCTCGGGATTAATCTTACTTCTTTAAACACCAATAAGCGGTAATAAGGATTGAGCCACCTCCTAGCTTAATTTAGCACACTGAATAAGTGACTGAATGCTAATGTTCTATGTGGTCTGACTGTAGCTAATAGATTATGAAACATGTTTTTACTGGGCCCAATGTTCCTTTAGGTTCCACTGTTGATTTCCTTTTCTCTTGCTGAATAGAGAAACCGTGTTTTCATACTTTTTACAAGAAACACAGCAGTGTGAGACGATTACAGTATATTAGCTTCCCACCCTGAGCATAACTTGCAATGAAATTGGTTGCCACCTGAAGGGTCTACAGATATGTAAAAACCCTGCATAAGAGAGGAAATGTAATTATAATGGCATGTTTTGACAGAACAGGTCTGATATAATGTTCACACATAATGCTCCTAACACACACTCACTTTCATAATCTACTCAACAGCCAAATATAGATTCCCTGAACAACACAGACTTGCTGGCTATTTGAGTTTCAGAATCACATTCTCCACTCTCCTGTGGCTAGTTATATTGTTTTCTCTAAACTTCTGTAAAATATTCTAAACGGGATGCATTGTTCCAACTCGCTCTCCAATATGTCTGGCTCCAAAAAGACAATTGTTTTGGCTTGCTTTTAATTGCTCCATCTGTACTGCATCCCATCGGGGCTCTGCTGCCTCAGATACTTTCCCACATACAGGCGGATAAGTTTCACACAGATCCAGAGCAGAACTGCAAACTGCAGCAGTGCACTTCATTAAAGCAAAGATTACACTTCAGAGGAGCCCCGCGCTTCAGCTGGCACATGCTGCTTGTGTAATCAGACGTCCTGAGCAGATGAAGCATGGTGTGGTGCGCTGGAGCCGACTGCTACATTTACTTAAAGGACGTTCCCATCAGCGCTGTGTCATCTGGAATCTGTTCCTTGATACCTTTGCTCCATTCCAAACCAATTAGCACTTGATGGTCTGCATGAGGGTGGTTTCCACTTCAGTGAGAGTTCATCTAAAAAGCCAATATATTTCCAGTCAGCTCATCTTTGTGTTGAAGTTCAAGAAGTTCAGTAAAACTCCAACACAAGCAGCAGTTGTAAAATGAGTTGTTGATCATGTAATCTTCATAAATTAACCATTAACCAACGATAATTGACCACTTTGATGCCTATGTACATTTGTTCTTCTTACTTCCTTTGCAATATTTAAGTTATTGAATATATTGGGCAAATCATGTACAACAAATATTAACACATCATAATCACTTTAGAAAAAATAAGTTTAAATATTGTACTTATACCAATCGACTGTTTTCCCAATCTAAAGGTAACACAGTGCTTCAGAAGTCAGTTTAAAGCTTGATCCAAAGACAACTAGATTTAGTTGAAGTTACCAGTCGCTTTTGGATCAAGCTTCAAACTGACCTGGATGTCTGAGAACCTACACAGTGTAGATCAACTCTGGTGGATATCTTCAAAGGATACAGCCAGTCCAGTATGAACTCCCCTTTTATGATTTCAAGTGTTTACATTAATACTATCAAAATCATTTGTACCTTTAGCTATAAGTCATAACTGATTTTACTGTTCTTTCTCTTTTTTACAGTTTGCCTTCATATAGTTTGCAGTTGTACTGTACTCAGGCATGATTTTCTTTGTTCATTTGGCCTTACTAACCATTTATTTACAACACTAACAGAGACAAAACTAATCTTTCTGTCATGATTTGGTTTTGAATTTGAGTTTCCCTGTTTTATCCCAGTGTTTCTTGTTTCCCTTGTGTGTTAATGTTTCCTAGTGTTCATGGTTTCCTAGTTTTGTCTTCAGTGTTTTCTGTTTTATTTTGTCATTTATTATCCTCGTGTATCTATGTTCTAGTGTGTTTTGTTAGACGCTTGAGTTCTGTGTGTCTTTAGTGTTTCTTGATTTATTTTGTATTGTCCTCAGTGTTTCTGGTCTTGTGTTTCTCCCTGCCTTGATTGCCCTGATTGTCTTCACCTGTGTCGTTAGTCTCACCTGTGTTTGATTACCCCTGTGTCTATTCAGTCTCTGTGTTTCTTCCCTTCTGTGTCAGTTCATTGTTGTTTGTATGTCGTTCGTTGGTATGTCAGTTTTTGCTCGTGCTCCTCTGTGGCTTCCTGTTCTTGATCCCTGTGTTTTTATGTTGAATCTTGGAAGTAAATTTTTGTTTGCCTTTTTTGTTTATTAAGGAATTTTAGTTCATTCTGCACTTGGGTCCACCGCTACTCGTTTTCTGACAACCATGACACTTTCTCACACAAGGAATTTAGAGGTTTAGCACAGAACAAAGATTAAAGGTGTATTCCTACATCTCTTACATCAGGGTGGGAAAAAAGGATTTCTAAATGATCCATCAAACATGAAATAAAACAAACAAAAATAACCTGTTTCAGTTTTCATATTCTTTGATATTTCATTTTTCAATGAGACAGTAAAATAATTTGAACACATCATTACATAAAACACAACATATCTGTTTATTTTTTACCTTACACAGAGAATCAGTATCTTTGTACATCTAACATTTTTAATCATCAAATGTAAGATGTTGTTCAAGACTTCAGCAGTGTGATCGGACACCCAGCAGCAACAATGAATTAACTGTTTCCTTATCTGGTTTTCCTCAGAGGTGTCTAACTTTCACATCTTCTAACGGTGCATGAACACTAATTTGATGCAGATATCGAAGGCTGCTATAGAAATGATGTTATTATCACCTGGTTTTGACAAGATGAATGTATTATTAGTGGCAATTAAAGTGTCCCTTGTGTTTGTGCAGAGAGATGGATGACACTTTGATTATCATGGTGAAAAGCAATATATTGAGCCCAACATAAAGTCATCCCAGTTATCTTACTAATATAGACAAAGTCTATTGCTCCGCTGTTTAAATGATTGAAAAGATGATGATTGAATTTGTCTTTTGGAGGGAAAATGGAAGTAAACAACATATGACGGAGCTGTTTTTTAATCAATATGAGACAACTTTATTTGTGAAATATACATAATACCACAACAAAAGCTGAGGCCTTCAGCAGGACTCAAAGACGGAAAAAAAACATTTTCATCGTGCATTCTGATTGGCTGCAGACTTACACTCCCATGTGTTCTTTCAAGGGGGGGAGCTATTTCCTCCAGGCTTTTCCCATGTAAGTACAGCATGTCTCCCATGACTTTATTTACAGTCAAAAACTCTTAAGCGTGTGCATTAGCGCCGGAGATTTATCACTCAAGCCTGTTTCATTTGAGAGGCGCTGTAACTCTTCCTCTGTGCGCTCTGTAATAAGAGTGCAGAAAAATGTACTCTTGTGTAGCAGTGAGAGGAGTTTGTATGAAATCTGCTCTAATCTGGGTCTGCTGATGTCTGATGTGGCAGCTGAGTGTAGAGTGATGGCGTTGGTAATTGGGGAAAATAGGTCACCTGGGATATGAGGTGTTTGCAGGTGGAGTTAATGGAGAGGCTTATGCTAAGGGCTAATATGAATCACTGATAATGTGGGCTAAATACAGGCGGCCATGCTGCCACTTCAGTTCAAAGTGCTTGGTCTGATGGGTTTACACAACTGACAGATTGAGGTTGTGCCTTTAAACCAATACTCTTTATATCCTAATGGACATTTACTTCACATCTAAATCTCATGGAGGAAATGAGATGAATCCACTTACCTGTTCGCTTGTAAAAGACAATATTCAGGGAGAGAGCCAAGGCCCTGTGTGCATGTTGTGGTTATGTTGTGGTTAATTATTATTTCCACAGGAAATCCCTGCATCCAGCCGCGACCCCCACCTTAAACACACAGACACAGAACACACACACACACACACACACACACACACACACACACACACACACACACACACACACACACACACACACACACACACACACACACACACACACACACACACACACACACACACACACACACACACACACACACACACACACACACGATATTGAATGCAGCTGCATCTCCCAGAGGGGAAAGGGTAATTTGTCCAGCTCAAAAATAAGGGTCTCTCCATTTCTCTCAGCAGGATGATGAAAAACATGAAACTGTGCTGCTAATGAAAAGAACACTCAGGATGTGTATTATTATTCCATCAGTCTCACCTAGTGAGCCCTGGCCCGGCTCCACGCCAGAGGAAAAGGGCCTCGGCTTTTCCATCCTTCTCCTTTCACAAGCGATCTGGTGGTGCAGGCTGCCACTTGCAGATTTCCTCTTCATTCATTCCACAGGAATTTGGCTGCCATTTCCTGCGCGGAGGAGAAGGTTTGACTAGCTTCGTGCAGGGCCAAGCTGGTATTTATCTAACCACACACTGGGCTTGATTCATGTGAAACAAGCACGCCCTGTAAACAGTCTCATTACTGAACTCCAACACTTCATTACTCAACGGGCCGAGTCACTGGCTGGAGAGGGAGCCTGAAATGGTGTAAAGCGCGGTTTGTACACATTTGTTTCGATACGTCGGTGAGGGGACTGATGGATTTATCTCAGACGGAATATGATCTTAACATTCGAGAGATGTGGTTAACTCTGGCTCTGAAAGAGAGAACAAAGTTAAAAGGGGCCCCTGCATGACTCAGCCGCCATGCTGACAACAGGATTTCACTGTACAGCTCTTAGCTCTTATTATGAGCTTGCATCAGTGGTGGAAAAGACGGACTAAAGTGTGAGGATTTAGTCCTCAGAAAAGGATCCAGGATGTCTAAGAAGAACTGAAACCCTTCCACCAGCACATCATACCCTTAAACACATCCACCCCTGCAGCAATGCTAACCTTCTATGCTCATTTGCCTTCTGCTAGCGCCGTCAACATGACAGTTTGCAATACAACAAATCAATGTAATGCAATCTAATACCTAATTTAATTTAATGGTGAGGAAAACAGACATATTCATTGCCTCCTAACTGCATTACGTTTATCACAGTGGGAATCACAAATTATTTCCTAATGTCCTCTGTCATTTAATCTCTTGCATTTGCACAACAGGAATCAAGCAGAGAATCATTGCCCCTCTAAATCTATTTGTCGCACCTTTCAAATTCACAGCTATCCTCACTGTGGGTCACCTGTAATTTGTAATGTTAAATAAAGGGCAATTCATTTCCTGCAGGGCTGAGCACTAACCCAGACTAATACTGCATCAGCCACACATTCAAATTCATTACAGTCAAGGTGCCGGGCTGTTTTCTGTTCATATCCATATTCATGCAGCCGTGAATATTTTTGAGAAGGTGAGACAGTCAACACAAGAGTCCCAGCAAAAGTCTTTTTTTATGAGGGTATGAGGCACAGTCAATAAAGAGAGGAGGAAAGAGTGTGATAAAATCACTGTCAACAGTCTGACATTATTTATAACTGATTGTTTTTATGACTGCAATATTTGTGTCTCCTTACTTCATACACCTGCTCAATGTTAGTCAAAAGTGTAACCTTTATGATGAGGTGATTTGAATGATAGAGGTACTGACTGGACTCAAAATACAAGAAGAAAAGATTAATGTCATCCCAGAAAGTTTCTTCACTGTTTTTTTTCCATGCATTAATGGCTCCAATGGGTCGTAGCTTGTTAGCATTCAGAATTACAGTACTTTTACCATGTTGGAAAATGTTTAAGAATTTTAAGCAGCATTTTAAGGTACCTGTACTTTACTTAAAGCTGCAGTGAGGAGTTTTTGCTTGTGATGAAACCTGATGCCAGTTTTGATGCAAACTCTAAGTTCCTCACAGGAGCTTTAGAAGTAGTCAAATGTTGCACTTTTACTCTATTCTATTTTGACCCCAGTAGGTACTTTGCAGAAACAAAAGCAAAATATAGTAAGTATATATATATATATAAAGCACTTTGCTTTGCTTTGCTGTGCTTTGTATTCCCTCCAAGAAAGACTTTCTGTTAAACTCTTGACTGTCTGTAAAATATGGAGAGAAATTACCAGCCGTGCTTCTTACACACAATCCAGTACAGTAGCACAGAACTTAAGCAGCGCTTCAAAGCATCTCTGAGCAATGAGTGTCCAGTAGGATCCGGCCATAGTGCGAGCCCTGCTGCAGAGCAGGGACTCTTGTTGCTGTCTGCCTGTATTCACCTGAGCCAAACAAATGGTTGTGTCAAGCTATCTCTGTTCATATACCCTTCCAATCCGGAAAGCTCCATTTTTCAGCTGCAGGCGGGCTGGCAAACTACTGTGGAAGGAGGTGTGTGACCCTGATGACTTCAGTGGCACTGCAACCATGTGTGAGACAAAAATTGATTTTGATAAAAACACAAAGATGTTTCCCAGGAGCTCTCTGATCTGATAAAGGAGGACAACATGTAGTTATAACAAAATATCTTTGATTTTTAGACTCAATAAATATCATGAGATTTTGTAAGTCTTGCAGTTGTTTGTGACATTTTTTTGCAAACCCATGGGAAAAAACATTGGACTTTAAAATTAAAACATCAATATTTGCTTTTCACTCTGAGGAAAAACAGGAAAAGCTTTTTTTTTTAAAGCATCCCTAAGTGCTTCTGATTTAAAACTTCTCAAACTCAGACAGACATCGACCCTTCACTTCAGCGGGAGAGTATGTTGCAGTTTGTAAATGCTTGAGGCTGTGCGACAACACTCGCCCGCGCCAAGTCAAACTACACTGTTGCCTGTGTTAATGTAGCATAGAAATGATTATGACAGGCTTCATCAGTCCTTCTGATCTCACAGAAAGGCTGCATTTAGAGCGCAGTGCACAGTGGTTTTCTAAAAAAAAAAAGTGTTCCCGTGCCTGCAGTTTTCTATTTGCAGCTGGGATCACACAAACGTTTTTCTGCCAAGTATTTACAGTTCTGGTTAAGCCAAGAGACAGGCAGGCAGAGGTATTGATGAGAATGTAGTGTGGTTATCAGATGAACTGAATACACATGTGTTTTTGTTGGAAGGACAGGAGTACTTTTGCTCGTATGATTGATTTCTTAAGAAAAAATGTGACAACTGATGCAGAGATGCTAAAAAAACAAAATGTTACATCATTTATTATTCTATCTTCCTTTATCCTAATAGGTCCGACTTATAATGTTAATACCATCTTCAAATAGTATCAGAATAGAAACACACTTTAAAAAGACAGATTTAGAGTTTCAGTGACCACACTCCTCCCTTTATTGATCCCCTCACGGGATCAATAAAGTATAAATTAATTAAAAAGACTAGAAAATGTTTAGCAGTGTTGTCAGCTGCCCAGCCAGCAGGGGGAGCAGTTTTCTGCAGGACTTCAGCTTCATTGTCATGTCCAGCCTCCTGTCTGGGCACTCCCTCCCTGCTGCTCAGCTTCTCTGACAGCCTTAAATCACAGAAATAGACTGAGAGACAGAGAAGCATCTGCATTCCAGAGAAGTTGTACTCTCCTGCTGTGTTCATGTTGAACATTTTACAGCACGCATGAGAACAGGGAACTCATTTGATAGAGAATTAAAGGGGGCACTTTTTTTAAAAGTAGGTTGTGATTTTGAATGTGCAAAAGAAACCTGCAGCTGCATGGGATTTCATTTATTTTTATAAAATGTTTAATTAAAAATTACACGAGAAGATTATCTTATATATGCTGTGTGAATTTTAACATGCTATATTACTCATTAAAAGTTGCTGCTGCACCAGGTCAAGACTTCAAATAGGGCAGCTCAGTCTGGCCACAAGGTGGTGCTATAAGAGGAGATTTGGATGTGTTAAGATCCTGCTGAAAGGCTGGAATTGTATTCATGTATTTATTGTGCTCTTTTTACAGTAATGGATGCCACATGTGACCTGATATGCGTATGATTGGACCCATATGATGCTAAAACACTTCAACTTTATAAGCAGGTTATTTATTTGCTTTCCGAGTACAACATTCCTTCCTGCCGTCGAGAGTCTTCACGTTAAGAACAAAGGTAGACGAGCAGCCTGGGACTCAGGATCCATGTTTGTCTGTTGAACAACAACAACATTTACTGCCTCTGAAAGCACAGGATACCCAGAGCGGAGGGAGAAAACACAGAAACGGGGCTAGGATGGTGGTGGGTGAACAATGCAAGAGGGCGGCTGCCAGGTTTTATGGTCTGGGATCCTGCTACCAACCCCCACCAGCACCACCACCAGGTCCCTCTTCCTTCCTGTGATGTACTGTAGTTTACACTTGAGCCACTAGCGCTTTCTGAAAGCTGCAAGGTGGAACAATGAAACAATGAGAGCTGTACTGTAGGGAGAGGTGACAGAGTGAAGCAGGGCTAACACTTGGCATGGTCTATTACCTTCCCTATAGCTTTTGGTAGGCGTCTCTCACCTTCAATATTAATTCAAACCTCCCTCTAAGAGGTATTCATGAGGTATTCCTTTTATTTTTTGATTTATAAAAATATATTTAGATTTTTAAATGAGGTTAAAACCTGTCCTTGTCTATTAGTGGATCATGGTTTGAAAGAATACATATGTCTAAAAATAGGTTAGTGTCATACTATCTTTCTGAAATTAATGTTTTACCAAAAAGCCATTTTTTTTAAAAATCTCAAAAACAAATGTGATATAGTTTATATATTTTATTTTAATTTATTTCAACCTGTTACAAATGCAAGAAAACAAGGTGAAGGTGTAATTGATTTATCCTTTTGTTCAAAATTGTTTTAAACTTTTCCCACACAAAACATTTTGAATCCATACTAAACTACCTTAAACAACATACCGGTAATTGTTACAAATTTGCCTCTGCAAGCTATCAGTGACATCAGCTCATTTTGTCATTAAAGATAAGATCAAGGCTGACCATGGGTTTATACTCCCCCTATGTAACACACACACACACACACACACACACACACACACACACACACACACACACACACACACACACACACACACACACACACACACACACACACAGAGGAACGTGTTTGTGACAGTGCTCTAACAGCTGGACCTGTGGTCATCCATCAGCATTGGGTTTGATATTAGGGCCGGCTCCCTAGTGGGTCATTGACACAGATGACAAACCTGTCTGAGGGAGTTATAGAGCTGCCAATCTCTCCAATACGTACCTCTTACTCAACTGACAATCGTCCAATCACAGGCCAGGGGCTAAATTGAACAACTCACTTCCACTGAATTCTATGTAATGACCCGGCTTACGGCATTTCTTTTCTAATAAAGCCATATTTCAAAAAAAGGCACTGTTGTGTTTGGATCAAAAAAAAGCTTCACTAAGCCCAAAAACCTGTACAACACGACATGCAACCATGCACATTAACACTCCAAGTCGCTAGTGAGAATATTTGTGCTCTCCCCACAACAGAAGACAATACACAGCCACACAGTCATTTACAACTCCAACTATATGACTGCAATAAAATGAGCCATTCTGGGAGCCCCAAGCCAGATGTGGAGTGAGTGGTGTGCGTAATAAGGCTTAATGAAGGGTTGGAGTTACCAAAGTGTCCAGAGAATGAGAGGGAATAAACACAACATAAACAAGTCCTAAAAATTAAGCTTGCCAATCTAAAACATGCTGCTTTGCAACAGTTCCACACTGAATATGAGAGATTTCTTGAATCAGTGAGTATCTTTAGTGCATGTTATTTAGATTATTTTTTCCTTGTCTCTGTGTGCAGGTTTTTCAGAGGACCACCATGTTTTCAAGGTGACATTATCAACAATGAAAGGAGCTTTTCCTGCACAGGGAGCCTCTCTGGTTTACAACTTCCTTCTTGTGGCGACAATCCCGCCAAAATATGTGTCAGGTTGTTGAACAAGAGTGATGATGTCCTGTGCAAGTGGAAAAGCTACGCTCCTGAGACTTCTTTTTATAACATCGAGATGAAACCAAAGCATGTATAGAGATGTTTTCTTTCAGCACTTTAAACCGCAGTGCATAGTTTCACCTAACAAACTATAGCTGCAGAGAACAAGCGCTTGCTCGGCTCTCAAAGGACGCTGGACGTTTTCATGCAACCTCTTCCAAGCCAGAGGGGAGGTCAGAGCCTCCTTCACACTGAGATAACATTTCCTTATCAGCTCCCTGTTGAGATGAAGTGTTTGATGTTTGTGTGCTGTAGAAAGGTGGTGGCAGTAAATCAAGAGTGCAGTGAAAGTTGCAGTAACTTATTCTTTATTAACCTCTCGTTCGGACGCACTAATGATGGGGCTCTGACAACAGGAAGCTGCACACTGCAGGCCAGAGCGTCAGATTCTTGTGGGGATGTAATATTTCTGTGCATCTTCAAAGCGCCAACGAGAGAGGAAACAGCTGCATCGACTCTACAGCAAAATCTGACTTCAGCCATGCCTTCCACTCATATTTTCATGCAGCTCGGTGCAGGCTGAGCACTCACAACTTAGAAAAGAAAAGGATACACAGTTTGCTCATAACAAGACAAGACAAATTAAGGAAAGGTTAAGAGACACTGGTTGTGGCGCAGAGGTCCGCTCACTTAACGTGATGCATTGCAATATTGCTTTCTTATTGGGCGAGACATTTGTTCTGAGGGCTTACTGTAGCAGCAAACAGGATTGGGCTCTGTGTGTAGGTGTTACCTGTGTATCAAGGTATTTTTCTTGCTGAAAAGTTGTAATGGTTGTTCACTGCAGACCTGGAAAGTTGCTTGGGGGTTATTGTGTTTCTAAAAATGGCATCAAAGACACACTGTGGTTCTTCAGAGGCCTCTGATCACGTCATATTCATTTACTTTATTTGGTCAATCTTTTTTAGACGGTGTGTGATTTCATGTTTGAAATCCTTAATTGCTCCTGATACATTCTAAATAACTAATTAGTTATTTAAGCAACTCTCTTGAGGGAAGACAGGGATTATATTTGTTTTGCCAAGTTGAGTCAGATTTGTTTTAAAGGTTTTTTTGGGGGGGATTTTTATGCCTCAAATTAGAGACAGGGCAGCGGATGGAGTCAGAAATCAGGGAGTGAGAGAGAGAGTTGGGAATGACATGGAAAGAAGACACAGGTCGGTTTCAAACCTGGGCTGCCCGCTTTAAGGACTACAGCCTCCGTACACGGGGGCTCACGCACTAACCACTAGACTAGACCCCCCCCCCCCCGAGTTAGATTTTTAAGACTAAAGATAAAGCCATGTTGCATCATCAACAAGATAATACTGCTTGTTTATAATCTGTAGACATATTAAAGCTTCATAAGAACCTGTGAAGGAGCAGTTTAACTAGCCTCTATGTGAGTAGTGGGTTTGTAAACAAAGATAATAGGTAACATTGATTTGGGCATTCATAAAAGCCTTTGAAAATCACATTTTGGAGGGTATGTTTATGAGAATACTGTTAAATGTGTCGTTTAGGCTTTGTATAATAAGAGTCTGTTGGAATGGTTTGCAAAGCTTGCATTTAATGGTTCATGAATGTGCTATTTGTATCAACCCAGTAGAACTCATAGAAACTGAGGATTAGTAGCTTACTTTAGGTTCAAAATCCACTTTTACAACCGTGTCATTACAGAACACTGCACACTGACCCGCTGCTGTCTCACTGAGCCCAGACAAACGTGTCTGATCAGGCGGCTGGGTGTGAAGTGACCAATGCTGTGACTGAGAGACAAACCAGAGCAGAGAGTCAGGCCTATCCAGTTGGCCAGGTCAAGACATCAGAGTGAGACACGCAGCAAATGGCACACTGTCTGTCTCATGTTACCACTGTGAGCATGTGGGGGGGGGGGGGGGGGGGGGGGGGGGGGGGGTGAAGGGCCTTTCCCCAACACCAACACCAATTTCTGTTGGGCTCAGACAAACATGGACACACACAGGAACAGCACACAGGAAGTACCTCATCACTGCACTGCTGCAGTGTTTAAATCGTTTAAAATGAATAAAACATTTTTTGCACCCTTTCCATCTCAACCACACACACACACACACACACACACACACACACGCACACACACACACACACACGCACACACACACACACACGCACACACACACACACACAGAGAGAGAAACACACGCTGCAAAAAACATACACCATTAAATAGGGGTCATTTGAGTTTGGTTTTGTGGATGTCAGACACCCTGGAGTCATGTCTCCTCTGAAGTAACTTGTTCACTTACACATGTATATTTAAGCTTATAACAAATAATAAAACTGATAAATCAAACAGTTGTACAGCCGGCTTCTGTAAGCTGCCTCTTTCCCAACATAAACCACAGTATGTCACTTCTGCGTAGGTCAGAGCTGAAAGGCCTGCCAGGGTTTTTAGTAGCCTTGTAAATATTAAAGTCTGCTTGTAAAGTTTCATAAAGTGCTGAAATCTCTAACAGCTAATTTCTTTCACCATCAGTCTGCAAGAAATTACAAAGCTGCTGATGTGAAATCCTGCATAGACTGACAAGTCATCTTATTACATGTTCAAAGCGTTTCACTGTACAGGCTGTGGTTGGTGCTCTGGCTGCCTGGTGGTGGTGTTTGTAGAGGAGGAGGTGGGGGGATCATGTCTGTGTGGACTCTGACGCTGAGAGTTACCACTAGAGGGCAAAGCAGCTCCAAAAATCTCTCCAGACTCAAAACAGACAGGCTCTGTTGTTTGGCACTGCTGAGATATTGCAGATGAAAAAAAAACGACTGTTTGGCAGATCATTCATAAACAAGGGTGTAAATTACTGATTACAACATGTAATATATGACATCAATCCTTAATAAAAATCATGTCAGATGCATTTCCTCAAAAATGCATTTCTATCAAACTAGCTATACAGGCTTTATTTTGCTGACTATAATCAATCTTTGTTTCCATTTAGCTCCAAATCACAACAAAAGTTATCATATGGAACTCTACATGCAGAGCAGGTCTAATAAGGCCACTTTGGATTTTTTTAGTTACCCAACATAAGTCCACCAGTGAGCTAGCTCTTGGCAAAAGCAGGAAGGAAAAACTTCCTTGTGTGAGAAACCTCAAGCAGAACCAGGCTTAGAAGTTAACCTCCATCTGCCAGTTAGAGACATACATGGCTCCCTCATTGCAGCACATGCTGCTTTAACATTGGTCATTGGTCAGCACACCTTCCTGCTTCTTTTAGTCCTTTCTTTAGTTCTTTCTTTCTTTCTTTCTTTCTTTCTTTCTTAGGATCTCATTAGCATTGACTATTCTTCCTGGGGTCCACACATATAGTTATACACACTGCCAAAAAACAAAGCCAAAAAGAGCGGCTCTCATTGAATTGAAACAAAGTTCAAACAGAAGAGAAACAAAATCGCCATCCATGTAACACACAATATGCAAAAAATAAATCATAATCACAGGTCTTCAAAAATTCATGTCAGACTTGTTTTGTCTTTCTAAATACATTCATCTTTGTCGTAGTAGACTAGATAAGACATCACAGTTTAATGTGAATAAAACCAGGAGAGTGGATCTATATAAAAAAAGAATGGCGTGTAGTTTTTATAGATCTATGCAGAAGATCCTGAGATGTATTATTAAGGGTTTCCTGTCATGGAGGGACGTGGTATATGGCTGTAGTTTTGAGCAGGATCCACTGGTCTGCAGCTGCTCCTTTTGCTGTGCTCTGTTCCACAGAGAGCCCCCCGCTCTTCTCCTGCCCCTGTGAGTCTGGTCCTCAGGCCCCACAGCCACCTGGGCCACAGGGAGAAGGAATGCGCTGACTTAATGATGTACCGTAAATCAGTCCAGCCACACAGAGATCCCGGCACTGCCATTGGACGGCACTGAGCCTCTGAAAAAGCCCAGCCCACTGTGAACCTGAGCCCCTCAACAAAAAGCATGTGGAAACACAGTATGTGGATCCACTTAGAATGAGTTTGCATGGGAACATGTTCTGCACTGCTACGCTCTCCGTTGTTCCACATCTCCAGTCACCTTTGCAGAGGTTGAGGAGGTCGAGGAGGTCTCAGCGAGGCAGGATAGAGAGCAGGAGGGTTGAAACAGAGTGCAAGGAGGACCGTACCCCCTAAAGGCTGATGGGAAACTAAGTCGGGGGGCACTGAGGGGCTGAGCACTGAGGCAGACTGCCATAAGTGATTGCAGCTGCTGCTGAGGCCTTGAAGTTGGCTACAATAACATCCAGCCAAGACAGACAGATGACAAGGTGTGAGGGAGGGTGTTTGTTTAAATCCTGCTGTAGGTGCCAACGCAAAAGAGAGACGCTGCGGGTGTTTACAACAACGAAGGTACATTTTAGCGTTAGTTCACTGAGATTATAGTCCTATTGATTTGTGAATCAACTATACTTTCTCATCAGGGGGCTTCATCAAAATAGCTTTTACTGTTATTATGACAAATTTTAAGGTGCAATTGAATACACAGATAAATTGTATTTAATTCAAGCTGTTGCACATGAAAAGAATGTGCAGCATTGCATGTATTATTCTGTATTGATTGTAGTCATGTAAATCATGAATTTGTCTTTCTATGGACTGGACAGTGGATGCAACTCACAAGGAGTTGTTATATAATACAATTCTTTCTGATATATTTTGTTTGTTTCATCCTGTTTAAGAGTACTGCTTTACTTTGATGACTTAAATTTTTTATTTTTTTTTGTATTTCACTAAAATCAACAAGATAAATTCCCTCTATGTGTCAACAAAATTATTAGTAATAGTAATAATAAACCCCAATGCCCTTTCCTTCCCTCTTCTCGCTTATTCTCTATCAAGTTCAATTGGAAGGAGGAGCTCAGAGCGCCTGCAGCAAAAGTTGGTGGTGAAAGCTGCTTTCATTTTTCTCCCCAGGACTAACTCCTCCATGCAGTGTGGGACAGGACTAATGACAGTCATGTTAATGATGTTGACACTCCCACTAGTGCCAGCCAGCGTACAGTAATGAGGGGAAGTAAATAGCAGGTAGCTGACAACACGGCTGCTTCCGCTGCCACACAACAACTAATGATCCCTTTCACACTGCCTGAGCATACTTTGTAAAGATGACAGCACACAGTTTAGGAGGGTAAATCCTGCCTTTCTTTACACCTTCACTCCACCTGTCAGAGGGGAACACCTCTGTTAAAACATGATACACCTTACACATCTATCTGTATGGCTCAAACAGGGGGAATAAATGATCTTACAAAGTGATCTGCAGCCATGTGGAGGCCTGATCTTTCATTGGGGATTAGCTCTGCTTATCCTCTAAAGCCTGGTGGGCAGAGCATGCATGGCATAAACACTGCAGGGTTTCAGATTGTATTACAACTGTATCAACCCCAGTAAAAAATGAACCTCTATGATCATAGAAACTATAAACTAAGCGATCGGGAGAGGATATGCATGAAATTTGGTGTTCAAAATTTCAAAACAGCTTAAATTTTTAAGCATTCTATGTGACGCGTGAAACAACTGCACCTGGATTATTCACATTAATATATCAGTCTGATACATTGGGAGAATTAAAGAGGTAATATGATGCAGTGGAAAAAATACAGGAAAAAAGAAAAAACAGATAGCTGTAAGTCTTTGGTTTACCTTCTGTGCTCCTCTTGTATGTGAGGCCATGTGCCTGTGTGACCCTGTTCTGAACTCCAAAGTGAAAAATTCATTCACCTCAGGAGCGTCTGTACACCATGTGAAGATTGATGCATGTGGCAGAACACATGAGTAATGATGTCAACAGTCATCTATGCAGCGGCGGCCATTATTATCATCTCCAGCATGAAACGACATGCTGCCTAATCTGATCCCTAAACAACCTATCACAGCAAACCTGGAGCACACACAGAATTATTTACATATTGAAATTATATTCTGAGGGTGAGAGCTTCAGTATTAATGACTCATCCAAACGAAAATGATCTCCATGTTACAGCAGCGTATATCATGTTTAGAGGACATGGTGGATGTTCTGCCTAGCAGCATGTGATATCTCATGTGATGAGCACTAACCCAAGTTGCCTGTGGCCATGCCTGAAGCCACAGAGAGGAGGGAAATGCATGTATATGCCCCAGCAGCTAAAGGTCCTGAAAGCTACACTGTGAAAGCCACTGATCACTGTAGAAAAAAAAAACACAGTGGGCCTAATTTTCCTAAATATGTTAATTATTTTACATTTAATTCATTCATTTCATGTAATAGGGATCATTTAATCTATGTTTTTCATGTGTCAGCCCATTATATTTCCATCTATGTGTCAATAAATAATCTGCCAGTCCAAACACTGTCAGATGTCATTTTTGCATCTTGACCAGGTTTCTGTGTTTTTGGTTTCTGTGTTTGTGTCTGACTGAGGCAGACACACCAACTGAGTGGGGTGGGGTGGTTTCCACCAACACAGTGTCTGTGGAGGCACAAGGACTCTCTGACCCTCCTGTGAACCTTTAGGGGGGCTATAGAGGCCACCGCAAGGGGCCAAAGGTCAGCATTCATGCGCATCACAAACAATGCACTGCTTTGCCCACCCCACAGCAGAGAGAGAGAGAGAGAGAGAGAGAGAGAGAGAGAGAGAGAGAGAGAGAGAGAGAGAGAGAGAGGACAGTCAGCAGCACAAGCTGCTGATATGAGCTACACTGTCATTAAGCAGAAGAACTCTCCTGATATTTGTGTTGCCTTTTAGTGTTGATGATAACGCACTTAGTCTAAACTAGCCTTTTTTAAAGAAACTACTACTGTATATGTTGCATGTTTAAACAGAATTATGAATAGGCAGGCATATTAAAGTAAACACAGTAAACACCTCAGTAACTTTTTTAATATGACAGCAATGTAAAATAAACTTTAGAGTTAAAAAAGGACAGCACGCTCAGAATTTCCTCACATGCATTTAGAAAGTTATTGCACAATGCATAGGCCATTCGTATAAGATCATTTTAAACTTTGTGATTAAGAGTAAAGTGAATGAACAGATTGGGTGGTTAAGGGATGTAACTGTGTCTGTTACTAGAAATACAATAAACAAAGGGAACATTAAAAAACAACATCTATTTTATGCACGTTAACATTTTCAGTTTTTGAGTCTCGTGTTTGATTTTTTTTTTACTTACTATAATGATATCCTTTAAAATAGTATCAATTATAATTACACATTGATTAATTGTGGATGAATTTCAGCATCAGATGTCTTTAATGTTAAATAGTTTGCTTGAGAACATGTTTACAACAAACATCTTTGTATTATTCATTCATCTTTTCATATTTATTTAACATAACTACTTCTTTATTAGAAAAATAAGTTTTTGTACATTATATGCTGTGTCTACAAACAGGATGTTAAAAAATCCTTATCTTAAAACAACAGAAACTAAAAATTGTGCACTATAGATGTTCTTCACATGTTGTAGCAGACCTTGCAGCCCATACAAAGAATTATCACAGCATCAATAAATCACTGCGTGGTCATGTAAATGTTAAAGAGTGATCCAAACATAGCATGTGCTGGTGTGTGGTAAATTGTAATGTCAGCACAGAGCTTTGCTGAGGAAGGAGTGCAGAAGTGTCCATTTTGCCCTTGTGGTAACATGTGCACCTGCTCTGCAGTTCAGGGATCTGAAGCTTCTAACTAATCCAAAAGAAGAGCATCAGGCCTGACGCCATGCTGAGGAGGGGGCTGACAGTGAGGAGACAGAAGGACGCCAAAGGGATGTGTCTGCTGCGGAATGATGGGAGTGACTAGATCAGCTTTGCAGGGCCCAGTCATATGTCCCCCCCTGTGTCCCCCCCTAGGGGCCCGAAAAATGCTGAGCAGCAGTAAACCAGCACACCAGAACAGACCGGCCCAGCGGTGCACCCACTCCACAGCAACACGACAACAAATCCCACCATCACCCATGCACTTGAAAACATCTGCAACAACAAGCACATAGGAAAACTTCCTGGCTGGTTGCTACAGTGAATTAAATCAAATGTGTTCCCAACAAATAAAATGAAACCCACCACATCCACTGTGAGGTTTTTCACCATATTTAGCCGTTACAAAAACATGTTTTCCATAATGGCTATTAAAAGCAGGTCAGGCTTGTATTACTCCCTGAAACCACTAGGGGGTTAAGCTCCCTGCACTAGATATCTGCTGATGTATGCAGCAGGTCTAACTGCAACTAACCCCAATCCCCCAGACCAGACCTCCCTGTGCTCTGTTATCCAGCGGTCTTAAATGAACCAGTCCACCTCCGCTAGATTATCATGATGTAAGAGTCTCCTAATTGGATTCTCCGCAGAGTAAGGACGTGTTATTGTAATGCGTTATCTGTTCTCTAGATTTTTCTCCTGCAGCAGCATCTGGGAAATGTTGTCATTCCAATGATAAACACCATTTTCACTTGAGCCCTTTATTACTAGACACCGTGTGCGAGAAATGGAGATAAATGAGCGTGAATCCCCAAGCTCTGATATGCTACCATAAGCTCTCACCTCCTGTATACTCCGACACTCAGCCAGCCAGCGGCCTCGCCTCCGCATGGGAGGTGCAATCGGCTAACAAATGACCAGTAGGATTACACACTTTGAGCAGGAAGGCGATTGTTTTGTAAGCACACAATGAGCAAAACGCACTTGAAGAAAAATGCATTTTCTGTTTGACTGTTTGGCCTCCCTAATCCTTATCTAAACTGTGGAGAGATTGAAACTGCCCTTGTACATTTGCAGCACAGTTCTTTGCTCTACATTAGATTATGATTGAGTTTGGCTCCATGACATGTAAATGAAAGAGGATATTCATCTTGAAGTTTAGCATGATGAACTGATGCACCCCCAGCTTTTTATGAGCAGCATTTTTGAGTTGACGTTGATGCAGTGCTGTAGATATGGGGAAACATAAAGGCACACTATGTGACCTTCAGTGTGAGTGATTGTATTTGAATAGGCCTCACATCTGTTTTTTCTAGGCTCGCATTGTTGTCCTGGTTTGACTCCTGACCCAGTGCCCTCCTGACTCAAAGTTCTCATGTAGACGTTTGACCGCAGCATGTTGTAGGAAACCACCTCCCCGTGTGCAAAATGACAATGAAAATAATCTTTTCACATCACGAGTCAAATCGGAATCTCATAAGGGCAGCAATTTTTTTGGCCCACCTTAACCTGGTGGTGAACTCTATAGTTAATACGCAGCAGTTATTATTTTACCATCAATCAACGGCGAGGCAGGCAGGCTGCTCTCTCACCTCACAGCGCTGCCTTGCAATCTAATTGTGCCCGAGCTTCATCAGTTTCCAGAACAATCAATTCCTCCCCTAGCTTGATGCAGGCTACCGCTACAGAGCCTTTTAATGCGAACTCCATCGTCCAGGCCTTCTTAACCAGAGGAGCCAGGAGGCAGCTTTGTCAGCCTGACGGGGCCCTGGCTGCAAACCTGTGTTCAATCACGTTTTTTTTTGTGCTATCTCCTCTGACAGCTCGAGTCTCCTCGTGTAGCTTTGAAAATCAAGATGTGGCATGAATGTGATGAGACCCCTTGAGGAAGTGGCTGAACTTTTGAACCAGGCGTGTGTGCAGGGACATTCAGGGGGCTAGGTAGACAATATTAAGTGGCCCTACTGCCTCGGAGCTGTCACTAATGGGGTAAACATTGACATACGAGCGCAGTCTCAAGCAACCATTCATCTGAGCAAACTTCACTAACCTTGAGAGCGAGCAACATCCTCCTGTCTGTGACAATTCAAAACAAATAGATTATTTTCATAAACACATTTTCAAGAGGAATCTCTCTTGACTAAGATGCATGGACTCTGAAACCTCAAACTGTGTCTCTTACCAAGCAGCACTGTACCTGTTAGAAGTTTATTATTATGTTGCTTTTACTATAGTACAACAAGTACACACACCTGTCTAATAAGAAACTCATTTGTATTTCAATAAAAAACCACCCCTCCTGTTTTTTATGGATGTGCTTGTCAAAGCAAAGGTTTGTATTCATTTATTTAGCTAATTCATGCAAGAATCTTACAATAATGACACGAGATGTAATGAAGTAACCCTGTGATGTGCATCAGAACCCTAAAAGTGTCGCCTTTGGGTTTTGGGACTCACAGAGTGTGGTAAACTTATTTGTTATACGCGTGTCGTTCCCACAGATGAAGACGTATGGCTCTTTTAAAGCTGCTAACAATACCAATCAATAATCATGAATGTCTCAGTATTGTCATATTTCATAAATCAACTCCATTGTTCCAGGGATGACAGTGATCATTCTCTGCAGAGTCGCTGTGGGATTGCATGCAAATAATCCTTATCTCAATCACATTCATGAGAACAGAGTCCTGTCCTGCTCTTAGTCCTGTATTTCTGGATGGAAGATTTAAGATCTTAACATGAGAATATCGATGTCAAAACAACCCTTCACTGCACTATAGAGGCACATGCTGAGACCAGGACACATTTCAGATTTACATGCTTGTTGCAAACACTTCCTGTTCATCTATTTAGTCCCGTTCCGTTAACCTAACACCTATCCAACAATCCATAAGTGTTTTTTTTAATTCAGGCTACTTAGAGTGACTTGTCTGCATGTCGAGCAATGACTATTTAACAGTAGATTTATGTGTAAGAGCACAGCGGGATAACCTGCTTGGCAAACTGCGCTGGTCCCCAGCCAAAGCTATCTGTAACATGCACTTTGTATTAGAGCAGCAGGTTGAGAGGGGGAAACAAGCCAGAAATGGTGTCACAATGCATGTTTTTTTGTACAAATTGAAGGAAATGCTCACATGGACCCAAAATGACCCCGGCACTGCTGCATGAACGTTGCCGTTTCCTCTGAAATACAGTAAGCGATGACGGACAAAAGTAAAAATGAATAGGCCTGTCTCTGACTCACAACACCTCACGAACACATTCATACACCAAAAATAACAGAGAGACTCTTCCTCGTGCTGTAACACACAAAGCACAATTGAGAGTGATGTGTGCTGCAGTCGGGGAGAGGTTGAAGTACGTGGGAAAAAGCACAGGCACGTAAACTGCCGAGAGGCACGCGGCAGGAGAACTATCAGTCACAGGACTTGTTGCAGGGCCGTGACAGAGCAGCTAAAAATGACAATCTCATAGCAAGGATGACATTTTGTTTAAAAACGTGATGACAGAATGATCCCATGTCTCTGTAACTAAAGCTGCCGCCAGCCCAGGAATCGGCCATTATTCTCTACTTAGCCACTGTCTGTCTTGGTGGTCACTGTGAGTGCTGCTTGTAATGGGCTATGATGAGTTTGTATGGCTTATGATAGGATCTCCCATGTCAGCCCATGTCATGCAAATATTTACACCAAGTCGGAGTGTGCATGCACATGCTCTGATAGATGTGAATTCCCTGTAGGCGCTGGAATGATCGAATGTTCCTAAAGGCAGCAGCCTACTTCCTTTTCTCTCCACTCCCAGAGCCGGCATGGCCACCAGCACGGTGCCCGGGCACTACCCCCCCGTCTTCCTCTGAGAGATCCTGTGATTGAGAGCGCTGAACATTGGTGTTTACTTTGGCTGCACCTCAGAGAGACGCAGATGGAGGGAGGGAGAGAGACAGATAAAAGAGAGAGGAAGAGAGGAGCAGACAATCTCAACATCTCATTGCTCAACTGTATCTCTGTCTTCTCTGTGGTAGTTTATGCCTTGATGTTGCTGTGAATCCACATCAAAACAGGAGGCGAGAGGCCAAAGACACTCACAGACATAATATGATATACGAGGCATCAAACCCAGTCATTTTTGAAGGACTAAATGAGTCTGCTGTATTTATTCAGCAGCATTTAACTGGAGTAATTTGAAGTGTGAGGCTTGATAAACACAAGTTGTGTCCCTCCACAGTGAGGGAGCGGTCTAAGAGCTGAACTCTCTCTTTCATCCTCTTGCGTTGCCTGTGGCTCTCTCAAGCGTCAACATTCTTCCACTTATCTTTATAGCCATTAGTGCTGTCAGCCTCCCCGCGTCTCTGCTCAAGCTCACTGTGCAGCCCTCGACCAAATTCCACAAATATCTGTTGACAAGTGGGATGTCTTTAAACATACACCACACAAAAAAAGATGAAAAAACTCAACAAATTGAGTTATTTGTGTTTCTTGAGTAGAAAACAATGACGGACATGATGTAGAGAAGTGAGCACAGTCGCCTTTGGTTACAACTCTGGCCTATGGCTCATGCACAAACACACAGAAAAATGAAATGAGCTCTTCGTGTCTCATGGAGGGCAAGTATGAGGTGAAGAGGTTATAGGAAGGTTCTTTAGTGCGATGTAGAATGTGAATATTGACTCCTGATGCACTCTACAGGATGAACATTGTCATGTGAACATGAACTCAGTACCAGTTTTTAGTTCACTTTGATGCAGCCTAATATAATCAAGAAAAGGTAATTCAGAGTAAGTTTACTTTACTTCATTCATACACTAATTTTTATTGAAAAATTGTCTAGTTTGCCTGTATCAATCTTTGATTTGGTGCTGTACCTTTTTATTTTGTCATTTTTAAATATTGTATTTTTGACATGGTCTAGAAAAAGCTTGAATTAAAGAAATCAGAGTCCTGACTCCTGTTGTGTAATAGTGTTTTAAGTCAGATTGTTTTATTCACTAAAATGGGATGTGTATTGTGTTTCCAATTCAAAGTTACACCTAGCCAACACACATGCTGCATGATACATCATCCTGCATTAGATCCTACTATCAAGGAAGTTGTGATTGTCAGTGTTAGGTGTAACTGTTTTTAGAAATACAACTCTATGATTAGTACTAAACTTGTGTTACTCCTCAACTATACTTCATTTATATTAATGAAGAAGGAAGGACGATTATAAATACCTCTTATCTGCCTTTATTGAACATAATATTAGAAACAACTATCCGCTCAAAGCAAGATATTTAAGCAGCATTAGAAACTGTATTAACCTGAAGTATCATGAAGTAGAATGAACAAATGTAAAATAAATAATAAAAAAGTAAGATTTATGCAGGTGTTTTGTTTAAGTTTGGTGGTATGTTAGGCTAGGTGTTCCTAAAAATACACTGGCAACTGAACTTCCGTCCCTTAATGTTAGTGTTTCATATCAGAGAGAGACAGAACCCCTTGTTGCAGAGTGTAAACACTAGAGCTCCAAAACATCTTAAAACATGCATATAACATATTGACATGCACAAAGTTGCTTTAACGGAATAATGGAAATAAGGATGTTACCATTGATAACTAATACCAGTTAAGTGACAATTGTTTCTTAATTAAAACCCATTTTAGAGAGTAGTTTCCAGCCCTCAGTGAGGTATCAGCACTGAAGTACCAGTAGAGGTCTATAGGGGGAGTCTGGCATCACCTCTCTATGTCAGAAGGACACACACACACACACACACACACACACACACACACACACACACACACACACACACACACACACACACACACACACACATAAGCACACAGCACACACACAGTGGACCACACACTGATGGAATGTGAAATCCTGTCCTCAGCTTGTAATTACAGACTGTAACCAGCAAAATCCAACCTTCAGAGTTTAAAAATGAAAGAGGGGAAAGAGTGTCTTTCGGTTTCTGCCGCTGTGACATCTCTCATGCCTCCCCAGTGTTCACCGATTTCACTTCTAAGTGCCTTGCAGCCTTTACATCTCACCCTATGTTGTGAAGCTTACAAGCTATTTAAGTCCAATTAGAACAAGGAGAGCAACTTGTCTTTAAAATCGCCCTCTTAACCCAACTGCCTCCAGGTTTTGCTGATAGTCTAGTCCCTGAGTGTAATAGAACGTGGGACAGAAAGCATGAGGATTTGACTAATCCCCTATTAAGGACCTCCGTAATCCTCTTGAAATCCTTTGTATACACGGCAGGTTAAATACTGTAGCAACAGCAGAGGTCAAGAGGATTAACCTCAAAGAAAGTGATACGATGGCGCTTTCAAAATGAAATAGTAGAGCTGGTTCAGGTGCTGATTTTGCCTCAAATGCAAATAAAATGGTTTAAATTTCATAACAATGACAGCTTTTGATGATTTAATTTATAACCATTGAATATTAAAAACAAGATTTAGCAATTATTGTATTGTAACTGTATTATTGCAGTTAAAATTGTGCTAATCCTTATTAGTAATCTTCTTTATTAAAATAGAATAAATTATCAAAGCAGTGCTAACAGGGATGCAGTTTATTTAGAAAAAAACCCTACATTTTAAAGTCTCTTTTTGTTTAAGAGTCTGCTTTTTCTCCCATAATCTGCTACCATTGAGTTATCATTTTATTCTAACTATTATTATTTTTTAATGTCAGTATATCACTCCCTGTGCGATGCTAAAAGTCTCTGTGAACTCCTCTGTGGACAGGAAGCGTATATGCTCCATATGCTCTCCGGCTACTGATGTCAAGGCAGAGTGATTAGGTGGAAGTGGAGTTTATGTAAGCAACGTTGAGCACAAATCGGCCCCAGATCTCCCCACAAGATGCTCGGGCTCACTGAGCGAGCTTGCAACGCTTCACACGGAGCATTGAGAGATGTGATATTAAGTAGACAGCCATAAAAAGCGTGTCTGGACCCATGTGGTCGACTACAAGTAATAGGGAACAGTCAAATATATATTCAAGTTTTCAATGAAAGCCTGTTGAAAGTGTAATGATGTTAAAGTGCTGTCAGGGGAGTCTTGGCCTGATGTTTTATTGGCTGTTTATTTTATTGGAGGACTAGCCATGAATCTAGGTAGCATTCAGTGATATTGCCACATTGTGGTTGAGCCCCTCAGTCTGCTTGAGAGAGTTTAAAGCCAAACATTTGATTCTCTGTTCTCCCAGCACCAAGCACTGTGTCTTTCCAGTTCAATGGTGAAAACAGCAAACAGATGTGTGTGTTCAGTGTTCAGTGTGTTGCTTGAATTGTCTTTGTTATGGTGTTGTATCAAAAGTAAAATGCAGAATCTTCTGTGGAAAGAAAATATATAGACATCTACTTTCGCTGAATTTGTTGCAAAGCTGTTTATGAAGAAGAAATTAGTGGAATAGAAAAGTGCAGTATCAGCCGACACAGTACACACTCACTCTCTGAGTATAATTAATTCCATTGAAATAGCTGCACTGAAGCCACAGCTGACATGAATATTTGCGTGTGTGGAAAGCTGTAAGATTGTTTACTAGTGTTTTAAAACCGCAGGGATAAAACAATCATTTCTACCACAATGCTGAATGCTCAAATCTATAAACATGGATGGGGGATGTTGGGCAATTTCTGCTTCATTTTCCCAGCTCACTTACTGTTGGCCACACTGCAATGTGTGATAACCACACCAGTAATATTTTGAGTCTATGGGACTAAATCTATTACAATAAGCATTTGCATAATACAGTAGCGTTGAGCAAATGAGGAACATGTAATGATGCAATCTACGTGGGACAGAGTGAACACTGAGAGTAAATATGTTAGGATTTCCACATGGCTGCACCTCTTATGAGAGGAACTAAAGCTCTCACTGTGCATCATAGATGACCCGGATTGTACAGGCTGGTCACTCCGTCTTAAACCTATCAGTGATGTCACAGGAAGGGCTGTAAATTATGTAAGCATCAGGTGAGTTTCTTTGGCGAGCACACACAATCAGCGCAGTAAATACTTACTAGCTGTGGGTTCAAACTGACAGGAGGGTGACTGATGTGGTTGCAAGAGAGTGGGCTGAATGGATGGCACGGATCAGCCCCGATGAGGTGGGGAGGCGCGGCTCTAGCTGCATTTGGCCCAGCTGATCTCCAATTAAACCAGGGCACTGACATCACACGGTGGTGCAGACCATGTGAGCCACCTCTGGATCAGCAGCCAAGACGTTTCACAACACAGCCTCTCAGCGTCCACTGCAAGCCCAGGAAGAAATACAAACTCACACACAGGCACTACAGGAGACTTTTTGCACCTTAATTTGTCTTCATATTCACAAAGAGCCATAAAAGGGCAGAGGAGGTTAATCCCATGAGTGCTCGGCTGTGATGTTGGATGCATGATCTAGTTTCTGTGGCGGTCTGCTTTGCTCTGGCCGCCCCTGTTGGAAAAAAGAAGAAGAGAGAAACCCTTTTGAAGGCTTCCTTTGCTATCACATTTCTGTGTAAATTCAGAGTAAATACATCTATGACTATTATCTATCAATAAATACATCTGTCTCCATTGTAGGGTCCGCTGCCCTGCTAGTGGCCTGACCAGGCGCTGAACTCTCGCATTCCTAAAAAACACGGTCATCCAGCCTCTGTAATTTGTCATGTTAGAAGTTGACAGTAAAAGGTCATCCACTCCCATCGCTGGAGGCAAGAAAAAGCACCAGGATGAAAGTGCACGTGTTCAGACGACTACTATTGCTGGGCTCTCCCTATTTGTATAAGATGGGGAAGACACACACACACGCACGCACAGCTTTATCTAATCTAGACCACCTATCTGTCTTATATTTCCCACACTATCTGAAAGCAGAAGCACTAGGAGGCAGGTTCAAACTCCAGCGCCTAATATCTCCCCATTACATACTTTGAACTGTCCTCACATATGCTTGTGAAGCATTTTTGTTCATGGCAGCAAAGTCTCTCACAAATCATTAAAAAATATTTATTTTCAATTTATTATTCTATATGCACGCCTTAATCATGAAGATTTTAAACAACTTTTTCTGAGACATGAAATCAGGGTAGTTTGACTTACAACCACTGATGATTTTCATGGTCACTACAGATGTCATCCGTGATGTAAAACTACATCCCAGCAGCTGTATATTTCATGTTTCAGTATAGTTGTATGCTCAGTTTCGGAGGCCGACAAGCTATCCATTAAATCGGGCCACCTCTGACTCCACTCCAAAGCGAGGCCAGGTCTGCCAACAGCTCATCCATCATGCACAATATCAATTGATTTCCAAACACAAACAGAACATCTTTGATATAAGGGACAGCTGGATCAGAGGGGGCATGGTGGAGGAAATGTTCTCCAAGGCATCATGGCTGAATAGTCCTATCTGCTGCCCTCTCTCCCCCAGACTGGCATGATTTAGCCAGGTTGCTCGCTTCCTGCAATTATTCTACTTCCGAAGCACAACACGGCTAGAGCCTATAGCGCCATGACACTGTGGGGTGGACTCTAATGACTCCACCAGTTCACCTATAGCTCAGCCTGGATGACTATTAACCCATTACCTTCATCTCACATGTTTCGTTTCTTAAAAAATTAGAAACAAAGAAAAAGAGCAACAAGCGGAAAAAGGTCATCCCAAACAAATTTACAGTAATTAAAGCGGAGCAATTAAAAATGACTCTGAGGATGAAAATTTAGAGAAGACTGGGTGTCATGGCGGTAAATTAATTAGCAGTGACAACAAGTCTGGATATAAGACATGACATGTTTTTTTTCCCCTTTTATGCAAAACAACAAATACTAGTAATAGCATGGAGGTTGACGGGGAATTTGGTGCGCACACACACTACTTAAAAGGCATGTAGCGGGACATCATAAATGCATGAGAGACAAGTGTGTGGTATTACTGTGGGCACTCTTTGCCTGAGCATTTCAAAAAGATGAAAGTTCTCGAATCAAAAGCCATTGTTTCATTACGACAATCATTTGGAGCAACAGGTTCTTGGACAGATTTTTACATCATGACTGAATTATAACTCAATTCAGTTTTATTAGTGTGAATGTAATAAGGACAGTATTGCCTAAGCATCAAGTGATAATCACATTAAAATGGAAAAGAAATGAAAAACAAAAGATAAAAAGGAGTACCTCATCATTCTGTGAGTGTTAATGAATGACTGTTGGACGTTTACAGCATACATGTGAGTGTCGGTTTTTAAAATAAGGTTTTAGGACTAGGGATGCTCCAATGCATCAGTTTAACATCAGGATTGGTCGACTTAGTCGTTTTATCCCTATTTAGGTGTGTTTTAGTTTGTATTCCAGCTAGCATATTCAGGTTTCTCAAAACCAGGATAAGAGCTCATCCAGATTTCTCAAACAGAACTTGATGCTTAGATGTACAATACAAAACTTCAAAAGCCAAATCAGTATGTGCATGTAAACACATTCATTCATACCTTTGATTAATAAAAGCAAAAAATAAAGCAAACACAATTTGCAATTGCAGGAGATGCGATTGTGATTTCAGCCTAATAATAATTCAACTTTCATGCTCAGCGTTTGTTTTATTCGGTGCTTTGGTCATTACTTCCACACACTCAACACTCATACGTTTCAATTATAAATAAGTGTGTATGTTTTATGAATTATTCATTGATAATCCTCTTGAACATGATATGGAGCAATGCCGTTAAGCTACATTGAAGTATTATCAATTATGGTGTTTTAATTTTTACCCAAGTGGCTCCCCTATCTGCACTTACATTACCCTCCTCTGCTCCTCCATGCAGCATTAGAGAGGCGTCATTAGCGGAGACCAGTGGGAAGGCTGCCCGCAGTGGAGGAAATGGAAGTCGTAAAGCAGCACTACTCATCGCACGGACATTACACACTGACCCTCCCAATCCCTCAGCCTCTCGATTGGCTGACAGCGTGCACCAATGACATGGTAAACCACAGGCTCTTCAAACTCAATTTAGTCCCGCATTAATTATTCCTCTAAGTATTCTTTGCCACATTTAATGTTTGAATTCATAAATGTATAAGGTTGGGAGCTGAGCATGTTGTGTTGCTCGTATCAATGTGACGACACTATTCCCATTTGATGCTAGCGACCTAATTAAGACTAGCCAACTGTGTACTGCAAGACTCATATATCTTTGTTATACCCGACAAACGCTCCCTTTGGTTCACAAAGTGCAAGCTTTGAGAGTTTTTGATGACTGAAACTTCCACTAACTTTCATTTAAAATTCACTTCCTGTTTCAGTGTCCATCTATATCCCAATATAGTGGACAAAAATGAATTTACCATGCTGCTAAATCAGATTTTCTTGCAGCACAGTCTCAGCTCCTCAGAATGTTTGGCTGTATTGAATATTTTTACATCATGCATACGTTTTAATCCATTTAGTCCAGAAGCTCGCTTAGCTTCAGGGAACTTCTGCCGATGATGCACTTCAGTTTTGTCATCTGAGGTGATAATGGGGGTTCAGATTTTCTGCCCGAGGGCCCTTTTGTCCATTTGAACCCTTAGCCTTTGGTTCAGGGTTCAGAGGTGTAGACTGTGCTCCATCTCTGACATCCACAGACACAACATTTCTCTGTATGCTAATGAGCCGAGCACAGGTATTAGTGAACCATCTTCGATTATAACACAGGATATAAGTTGATAATGAATCCCAAAATTAAGACCAAAATTATAATAAGATTCAAAACGCAATTTTCAGCATGCTAGACCCTGGGGGTATCTTGATCAATTAATCAGTAAAGTATGGAAGTCCTGTCTTTGAATAGTCCGTTTTTTATTTCAGATTAAAGGTTGTCCGTTGGCCAGAGGTAATGTTACATCAGCATCTTTTGTCCTACACAGAGTTGGTGTGTTTGAGGACCAGTTTGTGGTCAGGCACTCATTGTATTGCTTTTTATTTGTTGATATTGCAGCTTAACTTAATAGTGTCTTTATATCAGTGTACACATAATATTAATATAATCCTGCTTGATTTGTCTCTCAGGTCTATCCTGATGGTACGCCCCATGACAATAAGCAGTATCACTTGAATATTTTGTTGTCAACAAGACTTCATATTGGATTTTTGAACATGTCTGTAATAATGTTTTTTATTTTCTTGTATTTAAATTATATCATATGCCTTTTTTTATTATAGATATTATGTGATGATAAGAAAACCATGACAATGAAGCCAGTATAACCAAATCTAAATAACCCCACTTTCGGACGATTCAGAGGGGGCTGAATCCACCAATCAGGTCAAGGATGATGCCAACATCACACAACAATACACCAGGAATCAACTGAATGTTTTCATTATTCTCAGAGCAACATCTCTTTTTTTCTACCAGTGTTCCACTCATAAGTATGACTGATTATTGGCCTTAATGAAGATAGCTTAAATAATGAACGAAACAGCAACAGTACATTTTTCATTCTTTCTCCTTTCAGTTAAGGCAGGGTGGAGATTGAGTCGAAAAAGGTACAAAAGAGATGTTGATTCCCTTTCTTTTCAGATAGTCTGCTGGGATCCTCTCCTGCAATAATGGTGTAGGGC
Organism: Labrus bergylta; assembly: GCF_963930695.1. Taxonomy (NCBI): domain Eukaryota; kingdom Metazoa; phylum Chordata; class Actinopteri; order Labriformes; family Labridae; genus Labrus; species Labrus bergylta. The sequence continues at coordinate 28,426,524 of NC_089207.1, read as the reverse complement.
CTGTGACATTCACTGCTGATAGAGGACATTATTTCACAGGAGACCTCACAGAGCAACTAGACCAGGAAGAATGTGGCCAGATGGAACTGGGCTGAATTGTCAACATTTCCCTGTTGAGCCAGCTAAGCAAGTTCCACGACACGGGCAGATTTTTGCATCCAGGAGGCAACAGAAACCACACACACGCACACACACACACACACCTTCCAAAAATGGCACTAAAACCAAACTAAAGTGAGTACACAGAGCCTCCAGAGCACCTCGTCTGAGAGAGAGGGAGAGAGGACAAAGGTGAGGAGTGGCTGTAATAAAGCCGTATGCCCGCTGTTAAGAAATGAAATGTAAAGCCATCACCGTGATCCATCTTCATTAAACAATTTCCCCTCTCCCTTGCTTGCGAGGATATCAGTTTCAGGAGGTCAGGTGCTATTTCTCCTCCTCTTGGGTGTCGGCATGTGTTTAAATATACTGTAGAGTGCAGCACCAGTGCAGTGCAGCGGAGCGGAGGAGGAATGGGAGGCCATTGGTCCCGTGCCGAATGGCTGCCATTCAAGGTTACTCTTGGAGGGTTTCCCATCACCCCCCTCTAAGTGATACATTGCAATCTGACAAATGCAAACTGTGATATTTAGGGAAGCACTGGGAGAATAACTACTGTTGTGTTGTTAATACGGGCTCCTCACTGCCAAACTAGATTGTCGCTCAGGCAGCTTTACAAGCCTGATGTCCATTACACAGCCGGATCATAATCAGACTGCATGCACTTCTTCACATGCAGAAATATAACAAGCCAGTACACCAATTATGTGAACTGCAGAAAAAAAGACAGTACTGTTCAGAAATGGGTATAAGATTACATTTTTACATCCTATCTCCTGCAAAACCTTCATGAATGCGTCCAAATGTATTGTTTTGGATACAGAGGGCTCTGCTTTGAATTCAGCCAGTGAGGTTTGTTGAGTGTGAAAACTAGATTGATTAGGAACATCTAAGCACAGCATAAGGATAGAAGTACTTTTTTAGGTAAACAAAGGTGTGTGGTGTGCAAAGATCGGATGTTGTTTTGACAACATAATACCATGATTTATGCTCTTTTTTCTAATCTAAGTCAGGGATTGCCTCCCTGTGTTTTTGCTGATTCACAGGAGAGAAAAAAACCCGGACAGATCAGATGAATTGCCTTTTTCAGAAAGTCCTGTTTGTCTAACTAAGAACTCTGCGATCAATCTTAAGTCTTTCAGTTAAAGTTTATTATGGTGGTTGGCTCCATGATGTCTGAGTTATAACTCAGCATTTTCAAATAGCTGAATATGTCATCCCAGCAGTGCAGTTCTTTTATAATTTGAATAAACAAGGACAAATCCAACTGCATTCTGCTGCCACTATACAACAGACGATTATACTTGAAAATATTATGAATCATTGTAAATGTGCAAACAGAGATTTGACAAAACTTAAATAAATATGGCCGCAAAATCTAATTGTAAACTATAGAACTATATTGTAAACTATTTTCAGAAATCAAGATAATTTTTGAGTACTCCTGAGAGAAATGTCTCTTTATTTCTTCCCAAATGCACTGAGCTGTTCCCCATGTATGGTTGAAAGGCATACATTCATTATAGTGCTCCGTTGCCATTGTCACAGAATCACCGTCTTTTGCTACAGATCGGCTTCCTCTCCTTTAATGTGCCATTTAATGCAGTTTCTCCTAATCCAGTTCATAGATGGAGGTGAATGGGAATGGTGCTGTGTGTGTTTTATGCAAATTGCGAGACGATGTGATTAATTTATAATGGCTTTCAGTGCAATTGAAGGCAGCAGGAACTGATCAAGGGCAAGGACATTATGGAATGGTACAGGCTGCATAGGGGTGGCTCTGCTTGTTCTGCACTGTACCACAGCATGACAGTATCTCATTACATCCAGACAAAACACCTCCCCCATTGATAATGAGCATTTTTCATGGAGGGGTGACCGTTTTTTGTCTCTTGTTGTATTTTCTCGTACTGAGTGGCACATCATTCTTCATCTAGCTAAATCATGTATTGATCCAAGACTATTTCTCATATCCATGCACTGTAATGTGTTGTGTACTGTGCATGAAATTTGCCCCAGCAGCCTCTGTGAAATCAAGCCACTTGGAGATTCTCTTGTTTACTGCCGATGCTACGATGATCTACAAATGCATCACCATTCACAATGTAATAACTATGGTCTAAAAATGCTAAATGAAACATACTCAACACTGATGTTTTCAAGCTTTTTAGAAATTATCTTAATACTCTAAACACTTGTACATATAAACAAACACTGTTTTCTCAGTCCCTCTCTCACTCAACACAGACAGCGATGGTAATAAAAATGTATAGCCTGGATATGAAATCATTGCCTGAGGTGATAAGACTAGAAAACTTTTTAGGTTGTTGCTTTCCATTGTGAGCAGCTAAACATGCCTGGAAAGATCCAGTAGTGTTAGTTAGAGGTCGTAAAGGATTAGAATGTGTTGACTTTCTGCCAAAGCAGAGAGATCGTAGAACCAGGCTACAGTGTACATTCTAGCTGATGCAGTTCTCTCTGCTCCTACACGCATCCCCTCCCCTTTTGCTTTGCAGCGCAGCCAGATTCTTGGCTGAAAATGAAAACGAAAGTAAAGAGTAAGAACTCCATCCCGGTTAATGGAAGTTGAAGAGTTTGAGATTTTTCCAAACCGACAAGATGCAAAAAACTGTTATTTGCAGAGTTTGCACAGTTATGGTTTTCACGTCGCATAGCAACACAACAAACCCTTTTAACACCCATTAGACGTTATCCTAAACAGCCTGCTGAAAGTCAGACAGAGTGGAGCTCAGGCAATCAGTCAGCGATGGGAGATATAATCCTGTTGTTTAAACTCTTGCTGCCGGTGTTTTTCTGCTCTCTCTGGGTTTTACCAACAAGTCTCTTCCCTCGAAGCTCATCTGTTGTGATAACTGAATTGAGAATGAGAAGACGATATTAAACAGAGGGAAACGATCATATCAGCGAGGTCAAATAATTAAATACTTTTAACAGTACAATAATTTTTATCCATGTATTGATTTACATAAATGCTGCTTACAGTGACTTCAGTCAGCAGCTCTTTTCCCTCTAGTTCAATGTATAGCAGGCAAGTGAGAGTGAGTAACCATGGTGACTGTCTGTCTATCTATCAACGTTTTCCCACCTCCTCTATGAATAAAACTCTTCCTTCAGTAAAACTTACTTCGACCATGTGTCACAGAATAATCACATGTTTGATTCTCTTCTTTTGCCAGTCTATAAACAAAACTAAAGTTAGTCCAGTAATTTCATTAAAAAAAAAAAGCGACATATCTTATGAACAAAGACTTCTTGTATGAAGCTACAGTTGTAGGAATTCTGCAGGGTTAAAATAGCACAGAAACATAAGAACTAGAAGTCCACATGTTTTCAAATGAATGCATCACTGTGTGAAAATGTACCGGATGAACACTAAAATAGATTTAAAGACACAAAGGAGGACACAATACTAAATTATTATTTCAAACACTCAAATTATACATAACAATTGATCAGAATGCAAGGGAAGAGGTTTTTTGGTGCTAAAAATGTTCTTGGGCAGACGTCAAGGAGAATCTGATGCATATTAGAGTAGTAGTATGTGAGCACATTTCTATCTTGTGACACAACTCAAATATCTATGTAGAGACAGTTTGACAAATATGAATCACTGGATAGAGAAGTATTTTGTGTTCCACATAATATCTTGTGTCATTTAGAAATAAAATGTTTTAAAGTGATCATTATCCCTGGTGTATTTCAGGCATGCATTGAAAGACTATTTTACAATGAGTCTGAGAAATTATGTTTACCATTTTATCACTATTCAGGAGAAGAAGTCTCTACGTCCTCCCCAGTGCCACAATCACAAGGTTACTTTAATATCACTTGAGGCATGTTGGCTATCTGCCCCTGCTGCACCACATGAGTTCATGTTATTAAATATTTACCAGTGCTTCAACAATAGTGAGATCATGACATTTAAGCAAGTGTTCCTTAAAGCAGTGAAACCTGGCTACTGATGAGAAAAATGAGAACCAGTCTGTCAATAGGATCCCTGCAGTACAAGAAAGCATTATTGTTAGAATAATTGGGCTGGCCCTGTGTTTTCAGAACAGGTGCACATTTGGACAAGGAGTAGGGCCCTCCAATTAATTGCAATTTTATTGTTATGGCGATATGAGCCTGCATTGTGAAAATCTAAATTTATGGCAATTAAAAAATAACCTTTTAATGTCGTCAAGCAATGCTTTCTCGATGAGCTTGTGTTTATCCTACCAGATGTACAAAGGACTGCATATAATGGTAGAATGCTTGTTTTTGATGCAGTCAGATGAAGCTAAAGTTGCTAAAGCTAGCTATCAGCTACTCTCAGATTACTTAATGACAAATTAGTGGAGAAAAAAAGTTTTTCACTTAGTTTGAATTTAGAAGGGACATGTTGCAAACACAGGGTTCTATAAAACATGAACAACAGCAGATAGTCATAGAAACTGTAAGCTATAGCTAATATGCAGTCTTTATTTTTGTTTACTGCAATTCATATCGTTATTGAACGAACAATGTTATCGCACGTTGCACTTGCAGGCCTAATGCAGAAGCCCTTGCTGAAGTCTGATTGTGATCCATTCCTCCTCACTGCTTGGAGGAAAAGTGCATTGTATACTTTTTTACTGAGGAGAGCAGGAGCCCTGCACAGCCCGAGAGGTTAAGCACAGAGACACAAAGCAGCAGTGGCAGCGCTCATACCTTCAGGTGACAAAGTGCTGATGATTATAGCAAGGACAATGCCCTGCATGTGTCAAACAATTGGCAAATAATTTATGTCATCTTTTCCACTGTTATTTCCGTGGAGGGCACTAACTGTGTTGCCAATATCAAACCTCCTGCAGAGGAGGAGCAAAAAAAAAAGGGACGTGTTACAAAAGACGGATGGAGGGAGAGAGGAAGAGGGAGCAAGAGGACTGGGTTGGGGGAGGGGAATAAGTGCCAGGCTCAGCTTTTTTCCTGACTGAAGATGCACAGCCATCTGTGAGGAGACAAACACGCGTATGGCCATCATTTGTCCAACATCTTACGTGATGTGAAGGCTTTTCACTCGCCATGCCAACCTGTGTGGCAGATGATGTATGTGTTTCTTCAGTCCCGTGATTACTAGCATGGAGCTGCAGAGCAATGCTCTTCACCTCATCAGTTCCACAGGCTGCGCTCCAAGGTGGGTGAGGGATTCGCTGCAAGATGGCTTCTGACACACAGCACAACCAAGGCGTACCAGCATGAATATTATACAGTGCATTTCACCACAGCCACCCACTGTGAACAGATCAATCGAGGTGGATGAGGTGAATTACAATTTTAATAGAGTGCCTAGGTGCAGTAATTAAAAAGAATGATTATATTTTCCCTAAATGTATGAAAAAGTGGATGATCCGCCTGGGGGGTAGTGGCTGCTTTGCTGTTAAATAATGTGCTATTTGTCCCTCAATGGAAACTTTTAACTGTCACTTGAATTACAACACATATAACAATGTATATTTGTATCATTTCTTCTCAATATGTTTTTTTCTATTAAATGTTGGCTTATATTTCAATAATAAAAAAAAACAGTGCTTGTTTGTGCAGCATTAAAAAAGCACTTGACCTGTATGTACATAACATTTCTGCCTAGTCCTCTAACAGCCATTAATCACTGCCAGCACTTAGGCGAGAATTATTAAGTTTCACTTAATTTGGAAAATTAAGCCCATTGCTCCTTTTGGTCTGTAATTATCTTTCAGGGCCGGTGGGTGATGCATCACAGGTTTATATATAACTAATACGGCCCAGCCCAAAAGATAAATACAAAGATGAGGAGGATGAGAATATAAAGTCAAGACAACAACACGGTGTTGGACAGACTGAAAGACGAGCAGGTGATAATTGTTTTGGGAGCTGCGGGAGCAATAGGCTCTTTGAGAGAAAGCTAACAAACCTGCAAAACAATAGAGATGAATCACAGAGGACGATCTGCTGCTGCTGCAGCCTACTGTTCCACTGAGGCCCCATTAGACTCGGCTCACAAGCTCCATGTTTCAGCAACTGACTTCTGATTATAGCTTTGAAAGTCAAGGCTTCAGCTGAAACAGAACTTTTAGAACAAATCCTTTCCTTTGAAAGTTGTTAAGTTATGCTCAGATGATACTTTATCAGTGATAACCCAGAATTTACCAAAGAGGGGTTTAATTGACTGAAGAATATTTGATTTCCCAAAAGGGGACAATGTGACCTGACAAGACCTCTTACACAGCTTCCCAAATTAAGGTTCCAGTGCCCCTAGGGTACGGTAGAGAACTGCAAAGGGTATATGAGATCTCATTTAAAAGTATAACAAATATTAGTAATGGAATATTCATTGAACAATTACAATATAACAAATTCAAATATTGAGAATGTAAGTCTTATGAAAAAACTTTATATTGAATATTCCTATTTTGCAAGTAATGTGTAACTGTCATCAACTGTAGACTGTCACACAGAAGAAAACTTGCTGACGTTTGTTTGCTTGCAAAATGACACCCAATAATCATCAATAAAACGTAAGAAAAAAGAACTATAGCCAAAATAGAGCCTGCAAAATACCATCACTATCAGGAAGAATCTACTTTTATTACTGTTTTAAACCCTCCTCAGGGTTTTTTCTGTCTTAAAAAGGAAGAAAAGAGCCTTCGGTTACATGAAGCTGGCATACCTCATGAACGTTGTCTTATAGTTACAAGGTTGTTCTTCAGTAAATCAGGCACTAATAGCAAAGTGTTTCTTTCTATTTACTCTTTTTCTACCAAAATAATATTTTGTGCTTGTCAGGACAGTATTGGCTGAAAATAAATTTCTAGGTGGATTTGGGAACCACTGCTCTAACAAACAAGTGTCCTGCTAAGTTGACTAACAGGACAGGAAGGATGTCATTGCTCTAGAGTTCACGATGAGAGCAGACTGGAGAGCTTAGTCTCAATTAGAGCAACCAAGAGCTGTCTGTCAACAAAAATATCTCCATTGTCTGCCGGCTTCATCCAGAGAGGGAGCCATGTTTTTGTAGGGTGACCTGGGCAACTATGCTGTGTCAACTGGTGTCAGGCTACAAGTGCGATATAGCAGCCTGCCCGTGGGCTAAACCCTGAACGAGGCCCCTTGTGTCCCAAACAACACAAGCAGAGATAAGGTTCCAAGCCTGCTCCTTGACAAATATCTGAGGTTGAAAGGGCCAACAGAGGTGACACAGCCACAGTGACTAGACAGGAAACCGGTCAGCCAACCTGTGTGTTGTATGTTAGCAGCTGAACTGCAGTGTGTGCATCAACAACGATGCAAAAACAGATTAAAATGATAATCCTATAATTCACAAAAATTCCTAAGATTTGTTCCCTGGCTTCTTCAGGGCTAAAGTGGAGGTCCCTGCTCTCATGGGTCCCTGCTCCACAGAGGGAGCTTTGTCTTCATCAAAGAAAAGGAAGTCGTACACTGTGCTGAGTGCATGTTACAGACGAAGAAGCATCCTTTATGTTTCGAGTAAAGAGGAAGAGAAACAAGTGAACGGCTGAACCTCTGACCCTGACCGGACTTTTCAAAGCATTTGGTGATTTTTTTTCAAAGTTTTCAGCCTATCTCAATCATTTCTTTTACTTAAATTTGGAATTGGATAGATTTTTCAGAGGGTTTATTAATTTCCCCTGAACAATGCAAGTTATCATTTCTTCTTTTGCCTTTGGATACAAACCAGGCCATCCAGTTCAGTGGTTACCGGAATGGGACGCAGGAAAAACTCATTAGGTTTCTCCTCACTTCCCTCAGCCGTGGTAGAGCTACAGCAGGTTAAATGTCACTCAGAAATTAGCGTTCTCCTGGTAGAGCAGTGGACGCCATCATCAGCTGCTACCATTTTTGTAACTACATTAAACAAACCCTCTGAAGGCCTCAATGATGCATGCAATCTTAATTTTTATTACGGCAATTTATTATACACTCCCCGAGCCTATGACAGCCCCAACTGTCATTAACAGATTAATTATAATTTCCCCCCACGCTCAGAGTTTAAGGGAAACGTGAACACATACAAGCAGGCCTTACAAATAATGAGACTTGGGTATCTGAGTTTCATCATGCTAGGGTCTTTACCCTTCAGCCTCCTTGAAAGTGAAAAATGAAGGAACCCAGGGTCTGATCCTCAAGTCCTCTCTGCAACCACTGTTCATAAGAAGTCTAATAAGTCTCAACTGATCGACTTCAAAGAGGAGACTCTCACACGTCTTTATGTTCTTCATTTGCCAGGAAAATCTGACAGGACAGAAAAAAGGGCTGCCTTTTGGTTCTGACTCTTGGTGTGTAACTCTCAAAATATGGCAGTATTTTCATGGACGGTTTTAGTTTCCATGTAGGGTAAAAGGCACAGCCTGCCTCAAAATGCCATACACGTCTTCAAAATGTCTCTGCCTTTTCAGAGTTACTTGGTAAACCTTCGACAACAAGACAGCCCAGTCAAGCTGTTAACAATCAAGGCCACCTCATGGATAGAGATTATTTTCAAAATGTACAGGCAAACATGTTGAACTGCTTGTAAGGCTTTTTTAAGTAAGAGTGAGTAACCTTTTCCTAAATAATAAAATATCGACTTATACAAAAAGTGATTCTGCTCAATCATCACTTATTGACCTCCATACATGTGTGGTGGTGACTTAAGAAACACGGTAAAATGTTCTCTGACTGCTATAGTGTTTTTTAGGATGGTCTTTTGGGGAACTGAATTTTAAGACATTCATACAATCATGTTTGGTTTATTTGTTAATTTCAGTGTGATCTCAACATAACACACCAATAACTCTATGACATTATTTCTTGGCTGTTTGACTCTGCTGCGTTTGATAACTTAAAATTGGCATCATAACTCTGCCTCCGTTCTCTGTTAACTTGGTGATATTTTTGGAGCCAGTTTGTTTGCACCCCTCTTTCTTTTACCTCCCTTGTACTGTAGTTGTGCGTGATCCCTGGCCTTAGTCATAATACCCAGGCTTTACAGATAAATGGCTACTACTGTTAAGAACATATCGTTTATTAGTTTAGACCCCGAACAAGACGATAACACTTTTTTTCAGATGTATTTCAAGGAAAAATGACCCATGTTATATGCTGAATACTGTACTACAGATATGTGCCTTAAGTGGGCTCAATAACTTTGTAGACAGAATAGAATTGATTTAAAAAAAACAAAAAACGAATCTATATTGACATATCACAATTGTATTAAATGTAGCAAAAGGCTACCCTATACAGCTTTTCACTGAAGGTCTAACCTCCTGCATATTAAGAGATATTGAGGTCGGGGTACGTTTAGCTAATTTGTGTTAAAGGCTGAGAGGCAAGAACATTAAAAGCTAGTTGGGTGGAAGGTAATAGCCCAGTATGAGAAAAAGCAGGGCATTAAACTCATCAGATCACCCTCAATCATCTTTAATGACCCTCACCTGTAATTTGCACCTCATAAAAGTTCTTCCATCTTAGAATTCATCATCCCGGGTTACATCAATGAATTTAAAAGCACTGAGTCAGAGAGAGTGAGTGTTGGTCTTCAACTAACATTTGCAATTAGACATGTTACATTTAAATCGTTGAACAGGTTTCCCTTTTGAAAACAACTAAGTACCAAAACATTGATAAACTCTAGCTTTTAAGGGCTTACACTGTAGGTCACATCAACCCATTCTCACACTGATAGTATAGGCTGCTATGTATGGGGAGTTACTTGGGGTTAAGGGTCATGCCCATGTCCACAAAGATACTACAACAAACTTTGCACGTCTAATATTATCAACATGCATTGCACATTCATTTTATTTATAATCTATTGTGTCTGAGGTTAGCAGTGATAGCACCACCAGACTTTGGTCATTCTTGCAGGTGAACATCCACATGCTGGAGCGAATTGTGGTTATGCATTACTCCGATCAATATTTGTGTTTAACCTGACATAGGTTACAAACATTATATCACAATTGTTTATTTATCAAATAACTGCCAGATAGGCTTGGGTATATTAAGAACAGGTTTCAACCTTGAACCGGTTCTAATGGTTCTAACCTTTGAAAGGGTGGTCAGAATATAATACTAATGCACTGGCTTCACAACAATTTGCAGCAGGCTAAAATAAGCAATGTACAGAGAACTCTGTGAGTAACACTACAGCACAATGTTTCATTTATGAGCTGCAAGATGCAACCGGCATTTCATTAAAATTTAATTAGAACAAATTATCTGAAAGGGCACATAATGTCTAAGGTTGCCCTCCCACATCATCGGACAACCAACACGAGCTCCACAGACAGAGACGAGATACTGAGAGGAGGAGGAAACAGAACGACCCATTTTTTGTGAAGGGTTACATAAATAACTAAATGCAACAACAACAACAACGACAAGGTGGTTGTAATAGTTTTGTGTGAGGCAACTTCCCACTAAACACTGAAGTTGGTCTTTAGTGTTTATGTTGTCACAGTCACAGGTCAGGTAATCATTTCCCTTTCTTAATTAGCTGCTAACTTCATCAGGGTGTTTTTTTTTCTTGGTCTTTTATCTAAGACTGGTATGGCTATGATGTGACCTGCAGTGTTTCCCCTACCATTATATTAGGGGGGCGGCCCACCAAAAAAGCTGTAAACCTAGGGGAAACACTGGACCTGTTTATGGTAGATGCTGGCAAACAGCTTTACAACTAAAGATTTTACGAGCACTATCTCAGACATTAGAGTGAAGTTATTTGAGTTGTTTATTTTGCCACTCCAGCACATACAGACAAATATCTATCTATTTATCTCTATTTCTAGCTTAGAAATGATTCGCTTACTGTATCTGTCTGCCACTTGTTGGGAGTGTTGCATACTGTTGAAAGAGCTTTTCTGAAGAGAAAAGCTACCTGCTGACTCTGGCACAAATTAGAGCCATGACAGCAGGGAAAAGTATTAAGAGATATTGTTCGCTCATTTGTAACCCCTCAGGGATTTTTCGTTTAGTGTAAAGAAACACACTGAAAGACAGGAAAAGATACTTAGGAGGCCTCTTTGAGAGAAAAAAGCAGGCCAGATTCTGAATACATTGGGCGTGATAGATTCATGCTCAATGGCACAAGATATAATGTGGTGTTGCTCAATGCACAGATTTACTAGGAAACAGCTCAGTCACATTACTAGAAAATTGCTGTCCTCTAAGCCCTCACTGAAGAAGTCCAATGTCAGCACTTCTCAAGAGGAAAATCCCCTCATTTATTATCCTGTCCGTCAGAGCTGACTGGAGTGCTGTCAGTCACCATGAACACACTCTTTTTGCTACATGCCATTAGAATGACAAGCAGTCTTGTTTTCAAGAGCTACTGCACGCAGGTTGTCAGCAACACATTTTTCATTAACAAGGTTTTTGGACTTAATCCAACCTCTGAACATGCTGCTTCAGAACAAGGCTCTGAGGATGTAAAACCAAGTGGCATCAGGAGAAGTGGTTTTAGACAAAACAAAACGAGATGTGAATCGTATAGAGCAGTGGTTACCAAAGTGGGGGTCGGGACCCCCTAGAGGGTCGCGAGGCACTGAGAGGGGGGTCGCGAGATTCCTTCCAAAAACATATAAAACATTTAAAAGTCCATATTTTATCCATTATTGTGAAAATTCAAACAAAAACATAGTTTGAGAGATAACGTGTGTTCTGTTTCTAGTGTTTCTGAGATGTTGTGCTATTCTAACTCCACTATGTTAAATTGTGTAGTCTTTAGCAAGTTGTGCTAAACACAACCCGGCTGTGCGCAACATTTAATGTTTAACCACATCCAGGGACAATGGGCGTCCCCAGTTCTTAGCACTGTTATTTTGGGGGTCACGGGCTGAAAAGTTTGGGAACCCCTGGTATAGAGTGTATAGCCTAATCGAAATGGATGGTACTAAATTTACACTTATACTACACACATACTAGACATGCATTTATGAGAGATGTCAGAGTGCACAGGGACTGGCGAAACAGAGCAGTTGGGGTGTCGATGACTTGTTAAAAGGTAACTCAGCATTGCACAGGAAATAAACTGCCACCTCTCCAGCAAATGCTCCCAATTCAACACTCACAACGGGACTTAATCCAGCAGATCCCCGGTTCCCGAATCAAAGTCAGAGCTACTGTCGCCCCAAATATTACTACTGAGTTAAACTAATTCATACACAAACTTCAAAACAACCAAAGCAAAAAACAAAGTCACCACAAAAAGCAATCTGTGGATATTAAAAATACTTCAGCTGTGAGCAAAAACAACTTTAGTCATGCTAGTATTGAACCCTTAATGGTAAACCAGAGTCACAGTGTGTGTACTCCTAGCTAGCATACAGTACTCTTGCTAGCTAGCAGCTCCCCTGCGGTTGTAACCAAACTTCGCCCGAAGCAAACAACAACACAAGCAGCTTATTTTTACTTACAACGACATCTTATTGTGTTGGTGCAGCACCTTCAAGGTGTTGTTTTTCTCGCCTGGTCATCCTTATTATCCTCCATTTGTGACAGCACATTATTAATGTCCTCCTTCGCCGTGTTAGCCATTAGCATCCACTGCTGGAATTAGCGACCCAGGATCGTTGCCACGAACATTTTCCGTTCTCTCGTTTCTTATCATAACAAAAGAAACTCGCTCCCTATACGCTGATTATTACAAATCGTTTGTATCATATAACATTTTCAATATTTTTTAGCAGCTAACAGACTAGAAATAGTTGAAGTAATGTTTATGTTGTCCTACACACCACTAACCAACTTTCAGTGTTGGAACAGAAGAGATAAAATGACGCCACAGACGAAGGTCACCGTCATCATCCATCGCCTCGCTGTGTCATCGCTTAATTAGAATCTTTTTTTCATTAAATAAAAAAAGATTCAACAAATACAGACAAGAAACCCTGCTGCTTGATTTAAGTAGGCTAATGCAACCAATTGCCAAATTATACTTTAAATATTGTAGATTGTAGTTCAGAATGATTTCTACTGGAGAAATAGCAGAGTTTCACATAAGCAGAACTTCTCAGCTGGAGGAGATGATGGTTTTGTTATGTATGCAGTCATTAGAGGCACTGTGGAACAGAAGGAGATTGATGGACTTGTGCAGCCTTGTGCGGTCTGTGCAGCCTGGTCATATGAAGGCGAGCTCCTTACAGTGCGTTCCCCTGGGCTAGCAAGACTATTGGTCGAAGTTCAGATATAACTTCATTTTCTATGTGGATGAAATGCACCTTAAGGGCAGAGGCAGTGGGAGAGGAGGGGAAGGGGTTAGGCAGAAACTGTGTTTCCAGCACACACAGATGTTCGCTGAGAGTCAGAGGCTAGGGCATAAAAGAAATCCATTGTGGTTGTGGAGCCTGACTGGTGACAGAAATTAAATTGTGTCCATGGACTTTTCATATAACAACCCAAGGTCTATATGTCAATAGTGCCAGAGTTTCACGAGCATTACTGAGCAGGGAAAAAAGCCTTTTCGTATTAACTCCAAATGTCAGTATTTCAGTTTCCTTTATATCTTTTTCACATGAGCAGTTTCTAATCAATCAACATTTCTAGAATGTCCCAAAGACAATCTAAATTAAAGAGTTTTTAAAGAACCAATGAGATCCAGCCTTTGACATCAGCAAGTTAAATGACTGTAAGTACAGTTACAAAGAGGCAACAAGGTTTTTTTTGCTTTTTAATACTAATGATGGACATTCAGTAAAATTAACTGAGACCTTTTTCAATTTAGGTTCATGCTTACACAGAGTATATGCTCTTAAATTTGGAAAAGGTAATATAGAACTTCTGGTCAATATAACAAGCAAATGTTCAACCTGCGTCATATGTTAGTGAAGTTAAAACAGTTCAACTCTCTGTGAAGGATTATTCCAATAGGACTTGTTAATATTGTTATAGCTTTACCGAAATATCTCAGCTAAAGTGTTAGAAACTAAAATGAAACCTGCTTTTCTTATTTAGTATTTAACATAATCTTAAGGACACATTCAAAGAAGATGATCTAAATGAGATCATCACTGTTATATTTTTGTCCACTGGGATTGGTTAGTTTAGAGACAGGGATGGCATGTAAAGTAAAATAGGAAGATACCACAACAGACAACATTAAGCTTAGCACAGCAAAAAGACAAACAGCTGTCCTGGCAAGAATTTAAGTGTGACAGCGTTTACTGTTTGTGAATAGATTTGAGCTACCTGTTTCCTTTAGGAGGACTTTGCAACCCATATTCAGAGTCAAGGTAGCTGTTTTTGCATATTGAACAAGATTGAGAGATTCATGTATTAAAGTCTTTGAGTTGGACTTGGGATTTAAATGTGCATTCAAACTGTAGCTGTGAAAATGTAAAGATATGCATCAATTAGTAATCCAACAAAAAGATTGTAATTAAATCAAATTTCTAGGCATGAAAGACGTAATATAAAATGCTTTTAGATGTTTCTTATATTCTATAATAATTATGTGCAACATTTACCTTATAGAATAAGAGAGCATCATACCCTTTTTATAATCTCATCCACATCACTGAGGCCACTGTGCACCAATGAACATGTTTTTTATGTATCTTTACAGACTGTGCTGTAAAATCTTGATTCAACAAGACATGATTGTCACAAAAATCCCTGCTCACTCGTACTCTCTACTGAATGAAATCTTCAGAGACAGATACAGTGCTCAAAAGAATATCAGATTGACAGATTGATACATGAGCATGTCGTACGTGTTGATAGTAGCAATCTGTATGGAACACAGGCCAGAGCAGCAGAGAGAAATTACTTATTTTTTTGATGCATGGATCCCACTGTGGAGCCTAGTTCATGGAAAGTTCAGCTAAGCAGCCGGCTCTGTCATGGTCCCTTTTGAATGGATTCACTCTATGCTATCTCTCTGGCAGGACGGGGGTAATGGATGAGGTGCAAGGTTCCAACAAAAAGCACATCTGCATCCACACGATAAAGTGTTTCACAAAGGAGAGCCAGGTTTCTTTGAAAGGGGGACCCTCTTGGAGTCTCTCACACATGGTCCTCATAAACAGTTGAGCTGAAGACAAAACCAAAATTGTGGGTAATTTTCTCAGTCTGGTGATTTTAAAACTGCTGCGATCCAACACCTATTTCACTTTACTGTTCTGCTTAACTTATCAAAATGAAAACAGTAGCTTCAACCAACATTCATTATAAACTTTGGTTCACATGAAAAAAAAAACATTTTTCACTAATCAACTGTAGTGCAGAAAAATAGATTGGATGAGCATCAGCATTGTTTTACTTGTTAGTGTGATATAAAATCGAACTTTTCTATTTACCCTATATCCTGGAGATTGTGTATGTATACATCATTTTTATTTCTCATTGATGTTGTGTGCTCAAATTCTATCCCTCACTGGATTATGTTCACAGGCTACATATTTCCAGGCGAATGAAGGGACAGGTATTGCAGTGGAAGGTGCATTCTGAGTCCCTCATGAGGTTCAAACAACAGAACCTAAAGAATTTCTTCTAGATTTAAACCAAATCTGTGTCTGAAATCACATTCTACTCACTGGGATCCACCATTTAGTGTGTATGCTATTTATCTAATGCTTTTTATTGCAGCTTGAATAACTATAACTATAGTGGATCGTGGTATCCCAACATGCATCGTCAAAACTGATGACAACAAATGCTCACTTCAATCATGCATTTTCACAACTGACCACACTACTCAAAGAACCAATAATAATACATAAATATATATACTGTATATATATATATATATAATAGTGTGGTCAGTGGTGTAAACTGGTGTTTCCTCTTTGACTTTGGTCCATTATTGAGCACATTGCTCAGGGTAGACAGTATTGTGTAATTGACTGGCTGGCCCTGAGGCAACTGGAGATGTTCGGCATCTCTGTGGTCACACCTCAGTGCCTCACAGTTGGCAAGGCTGGGCTTGCAACAAATCACACTCCACTGACAGTAATGCTCGTCTTTCTCTGCTTGCATCCTGTGGAACTGCAGCAACAGCAACAAAACAACCTGGAAGACATGAACAGCACATTTAAATATTAGTCAGCATCAGGAAACTAACCCAAATCTATCTGCAATATGAGGACCAACTAGCTCTGATCAGAGAACTGTGAGCACATGGTGGAGGCGTTTACCCCGCCTGTAACCTCAGAGATGGCTGGGAAACCTCTGCTCCAGCAAATGGGAAGGTCTGGCAGGGGGAATGTATTGTCTGGGCACTCCAGAGAGAGAGAACAGATGGTGATGTGCTCCTGTTGTTGGGCCAACAGTACACTTGAACAGGCAGATTGCACATTTGCATTCACGCTTCAGCACTAGTGACATTACAACCAGTGTTTTATACGCAGTAAAATATGACACTCCATCGAACACATATAGTCTAGGTCAGTCACATTTTAGTGCATTCATGTACGGTGCTTACAAGGGCAAACATAGTGTATTGGCCAAAAGATTTAATTCTCAGAAATGGGCTGCAAATTACAAAAATATCCAAAGGCAAAATCTAAAAACACCTACAACAGGAAAAAAAGCAAGTATAAACCAACAGCAGAAACACTGCAAATACAAAAAGTTTAAAACATACAAACTAAGTAAACAAATGTAACAAAAATGCTGCAAATTAAGTTATTGATGTATATTCAGTAATTGCATCGTAAGTGCTCCAGGCCTATAGAAACAGCTATGTGCTACAAGAGAGAGAAAGGGGGAGAGTACGGCTCCATTTCAAAAGTCCAAGAACTGACCCCCTTTCCTTTCCTCATTTTCCTTGATCTTGGTGAAAAACGTCACAGCGTCAAGAAGAAAGTGTGAATAAAGAGAGCTGCAGTGATAAGGGAATCCAAGTGCACTTACACTAGACAAATGTTACAGATGGGTTGAGGGTCTGCTTTGTTTGCTGTAAATGCAATTTTTTTGGCTACTTGCAACACATGTCATTTGCAACATGTTTTATTTTTGCCTTGTAGCTAAATGTACAATCTAAATCTTCTGGATCACTGCTGCAAGTTTGACATTGTCAGCAGCCAACCCAATGTACAGGTGAATGGTATTCAGACATTAAAACAAATACAGGAAATACAATAATATCAATAATTATCTACAGAGCACACAAACTCGAAACTATCATTACATATAGATTTGCAGACAGCCAAAGAGGCACGAAATACACAAGCACAAACAATTCCCAACTAAATGTATTCAGATTTGGCCTGGTGGTCAGAGTGCATCCCAAAATCCTCAGGTTTGATTTTATCCCATCTATCATTATTCTCTTTGGCAAACACAATGCCATCGGTTCCCAGAAGAATTATAGAGCAGCTCTGCAGAAGACAAACAATTTACTGGCACTTTGCCTCACTGAACAGCGCTGTCAGCCTGCCAGGAGCCATCCATTTTAAACAATACGTGTTTTAGTCACCATGCTGCAGATTTCTTGGAAACAATAACAGAATTCATAGAACCATTCAACTTAAGCCAACTGATTTAATAGTAGAAGCTCAAAGATGCTGGAAATGTGCACTCTCATTGCAAATATGTCATGTTATGCTTTAAGGATTAAAAGTAAAGAATATATATATAATGTAGAAATCAGTAGAATAGATGTGCTGAAAGAAATGCCATCATTTTCCACTCCTCTATTGTGCTCCAGACTCGCTCCACTTCAGAGGGAGAGCAGATAAGATTCTTCTTGGCAGCCTTCTCTGCATTAAGTCCCTCTCCTACCAGAGCGTAAATTAAGAGGGGAGCTAGTGCAATGTGCCGGAGCAGGAATGTGGGCCTGAGGCAGAGGCGAGCAGAGCAGCGGGATGCTCCGGGGGAGCTGGAGGCGACATTATGCTGCAGCAGGGCCAGAGAGCTCAGCGTCTGACAGCCCTACGCCCTCAGCGGACACACCAGGACCACTGCCACTGTATTCTCAAGACATTTACATTATTCAAAGATAAATGCATTGTCAACTTTGTGTCTCCCAGCACTAGATATGTGTGCCGCTTCACTCCTCCCGCAGCCAAAGGTGGGCTCACCTCTGCACGCTGTAAGACACACTACAAATGAAATCAAATGTCTTTCTCCATGGTGCAGAATTACTTAACCCTGCACGCTGCCGCTGTGCTCCCGGATTTTAGATTGTAATGCAGGGGCCTGTAGGTAAGAGAACAATGGAGGCAGGAAATGGGTCTTTGGATTCTGGTAGTTTTAGAATGTAGGATTCATATTGAGCTTCAGCACACAGAGATTTTACACTTAGAATGAAGATGTTTTGATGTTGGCACTAAGAAGAACCCGCTCATGTGTGTTATTCCTATATAATGGAGAACCTCATCCCATCAAAGCCAGAATTCAGATTGTGAAAAGTGGCATCTTATTTTGCATAAGCCACATAAAGATGATCTGAGACTTGCAAAGCTGTATAAAATCACAAAACAAGAAATAATTTCACATTTGACCAAATAGCAGTTTAATTAATTCTAACCAAGATATAGACCTTTGACTTCCACGTTCTCTGAGCCCTACTCAGCTGTCTATTACTTGACCTTGGACACTCCAATGAAATGAGAGGATAATAAAATATGCATACACACTAAACATTTTCAACACATTTGTTTCCAAACTATGAAAAATATCTCAATCCAGATGTAAGTCAACATTCTGAAAAATCAAAAAATCTAATATTAAGCATAAAATCTTGAATGCACTGAATAATGTAGTCTAATAAAATGACTGCCTGTATTGTGTAATAAACCTAAAATAACTCCTCTCTGGTCTGGCAGTCTTCTGGAGATTCTGACTTGACTTATGTTTGTTGTGAATTGATTCAAATCAAAGACTAAAACCAACACACTAAAAGAACCTACCAACAAGTTTAATCTCTGCTGATCTTGTGCGTCTGTGTCACAAATCTTTGTTATTGTCTACAGCCTTTTTTAAAAACCAATCAGTGAGTCACACCTTTGCACTGTTTCCTTATCCTTCATTGCCATGAACATGGGAACTGTAGTATAATTGAAATCTAACCCACTCAAATGTTTCTGCTCTTGTTAAATACTTGCTGTAAATCCAAACTTGGATTAATCTGCTATGAAAATAGTCCCACCAACAATTAGGCTGTCTACACCTATTCTAACAGCATTTCCTTTTGTCCCTGCTATTTTCTGGAATAGTATTATCCTTATAACATTTAATGCATGTATTTGTCAGGGGTTTTCAAAGGTAAGTTATGACATCTTTACAATCGGAACAAATGGTCTTGGAGCAGTTCTGAGAGATCAACTACCACAATTCATTTTATGATATTTGGTATTTTCTATTGATTTTAAAGCCATAAAAGCCAAAAAACGCCTATATTTCAGATTAACTTTCCTTTCAGATCCTCTAAAAATGGCTTCCACAGTAAACCATCCTGTAAATACCCCGTGTGTCAAACCGATACAGATCTAACTTGTATCCTTACTAGAGGTTAGACCTCCAGAGCAGCCGGATCAAGAGTTCACTCAGACCTCCACTTTGAAAGAAAAGTTACACAAGACTGTAGGACTAATGTTAAAACTTCCTTTCCCTGCACTTTAATACAGAAACTTATGAATATATAGTTATTCGTTCAACGATCCATCTCTCATATCTAAAAGTCACAGACTATTTTACTGGAATAATGTGTCTGGGATTACAAATGAAAACCACACAGGATCATTCTTTATCCAGCAGACAGATTAAATTCCAAACCCTGTTACTGTAATAGGCACACTTGTAGCTCGCCATGAATTAGAGCTCTAATTATATTAGGTACTATTTTAAACAAAATAACACATTTCTTATGATCCATAGGTGTAATTTATAGCAAAGCCAGGTTCATTTTCTTGGGCAATCAATTTGGTGGTGTAGCAGAAGACTAATATAATTATGTAAAGCGCTGAGAGCTGAGTATCGCAGTCAGCACAGAAGGCTTTTTTCCAAGATAAATGAAGATGCAATTTATTCACTCATAATTTCACACAGAAAAACGCTGTGAAAGAAATCCATATGAGCATCAGTGAGAGGGTAGAGGCACTAATACTTTCTGATTCTGGAGCACTGTAGTCAAGGCTTGGGTAATGTATGAGTTACTTCAGGTTTCCTCACATCACTGAGCTATCTCTCTGAGAAGAGGAGCGTTTTGGCCAAGCCCTCTAAATCAAACCCAGAGGAGGGAGTCATTTATTATAGTTACAATTACATCAATATCACTAACACATAAGAGCTGCCATAAATCCACACACATCAGGGACTGTGACAACATGCATGTTCAATGTAGGGCGTTTTTTTCAGATATTGTTTGGATGCATATTTCTTATATATTCCAAGTGTTGCAAGAATCAAACTCATTGCTTTTAAGTTAAAGATTAAAACGTTCAGTCTGATTGAAACACTTACCATAACTCTGCTGGTAGGTCATGCTAGCTGTGGGAAAGCAAAGCTGTAAAAGCTGTTGGGATGTAAATGTGTTGAAGACCAAGCTGACTTGTTGCTCTGGTTAATAAGTTCCTTCTTTGCTGTGCACATGGCACCGTAGTTTGTTTATGTATCGATCTAACACTCCCCTGCTGCTGGAATTTTTTTTTACATTTACATGTAGCACAACACGTGAATCAACCAGTGGAAATAGTCCCAAACAAAGAGATCGTGTAATCTTATGCTAATAAGATTCAATGAAACCTAAAGTGCCCAGTTGTTCAAAGGGATTATTTAGCCTTTCATAAATAAATACAGATTTTCATTTATCATTGGTATGTAAAGATTGAGATAAGATAGATGGACCTACACAACTGGTTTAGGCATTTGAGATTTGATAAGATAAAGAAAAATAGATAACTATGCTCACCTTCTGATTTCCATGCCACATAGTAAACTTCAATCTTGATATTTCAGTTACTTATTTTTATTTAGTGAATTGTCTTTTATAAAATAATATTTTGTCTTGTAACAACCCTGCATGTCCATTTCAGTGGGTTGCAGAGTTCAGATGCAGGAGTACAAGATGACATTAAAAACATATTTGTAAGATTTTTGTTGCTTTAGATGTAACATCAGGCATTGTTTCATAGTGCATAACATGCTGCAGTCTAATTTCAGGCTCCTCGCCTGGAAGAATTTAGTTATTTGGAGTTTTAGGGATCATTTTACTTTTACTGATTTACTTTACTGATGTGTGTGTGTGTGTGTGTGTGTGTGTGTGTGTGTGTGTGTGTGTGTGTGTGTGTGTGTGTGTGTGTGTGTTTGTGTGTGTGTGTGTGTGTGTGTGTTTGTGTGTGTGTGTGTGTGTGTGTGTGTGTGTGTGTGTGTGTGTGTGTTTGTGTGTGTGTGTGTGTGTGTGTGTGTGTTTGTGTGTGTGTGTGTGTGTGTGTGTGTGTGTGTGTGTGTGTGTGTGTGTGTGTGCGTTTGTGTGGACAAACTTGCAATGTGGACTCTTCAATAATAAACCAGCTGAGGGACAACCCTATAAACACGTAATGAGTGTTCAGATGGGATGTAAACCTGCAGAACGTGTTTAGTCTGTTTCCCTTCAGAGGAAAAGTGTAGTAGAGGCTTTATGAGTTGGCAAGCATCTCATCCTCCAACCATAAATAGAGAGTCTGTCTCTGCTCTTTGTGGTGAATCCTTGATGACAACAGGACCAGTGAACAGGGGGGTGGGGGGGCACTACTTGTGACAGTGGTGTTCCCCTTACATTTACATGCTCTGCCAGTGTTTAGATGGTCTCGGTGTGGTACCAAAGAATGGCTGAATATTAACACATATAAGGCTAAGAAAGAAATGATTCATATAAAATAATAAATAGCATGTAAAATCAAATGTGCACTGAAGAGGTGTGTGGACTCTATAGGGAAACATGTATACCTTCTTTATGTACAACAGGGCTTTTGCTCTTCTTTATTTTGTGGTTAAGATAATGGATGAATGAGCATGAGATAAAAAAAAAACACATCAAGGTAAGGCAACTTAGTCAATATTTTCTTTATATTTCTGATGTAAATACATTTTCTTTTGTCAATACACACATTTTAAACAACATGTAGCCTATGTCACATAATGACTTAATGACGACACATAAATGTATCAATAAAACAAAGCATTCAGTAATCTGAAGAAAACATGTTCCAATGCAATAAAACACCCAAAAAAGTCCCTGAGACAGTCAGGTCGATGTAAATGAAAATTAACAACTGAACCTTAACTGCAACTTTCTCTTAATTTGTCGACTTTTCTTACATTTTCAAAGTTGTTACATTCGAATTTCATCGTTTCCCCTCTGAAATAGAATCCTGCAATATAAAACATGTCGACATTTTAGTTATTAACCTTATAGTTAAACTTAATCACATTAAAGTCACAATTAAGACTCAAAAAAATCGAGCAGTTTTCAGAATTTCCTCTCAAATCATCTCGAACACAAACTAACTTTTACATGAAATGAATAATCTGAGGATCGCTGTGATAAAATCAAGGTCTCTTTATCATCATCACCTCCTTTGCTGTAAATCTCCACTTGTCAAACCAGTTCAAACTATAGGCTACGGGTCAGTCCAGCAGAGTTCAGTGATGAAAATCCTTTCTCCACTTCCACTTTACTCTTTTCTGTGAAATTCAGTTTTGATCCGATGATAATCCAGCAGGACTTTGTACGACGCAGACAACGTAGAAATAGTCAAGACCCGTTTCATTAAAGTCAGACAGATGAAAGCAGGACAAGTTTTCCTGGAGGTCTTAATTTCTTCTGCACCGCTTCCTCATCTCCTGTTCCCTCATCTCCTGCTCCCTCTGGTCTCTCGAGTCAGCGCGTGTGACAACATAAAAGCCCTCGTGGGATGCAGACGGACGTATCATCGCGATATGTCCTGTAAGAGCCGACTCGCTCATAAACTTTATCCGAGAGCTGATTATAGGTCTTGTGTTTAAGAAGAGGGGACGCATCCTGTTCAAAATAATAATTACACTTGACGAAGCAGCTGTGACTGCACCTCTGTGTTTCAAACCTCTCTCCCTGTGGTCGAACACACAACTCTCACTGCTCTCCATCATCTTTAACAACGAAATACAAACTAAATGTACTCATTACAAGGTGATAGAAAAGTTAAATTAATAACAGTTGAATAAAAATCAAGTATTCCTGAGTAGAGTTCAGCTCCTTGTTCTCATTAATAGTTCGCCTACATTAGGGCTACACTTCCACACATGTAAATATTAGCCTGCAGCAAGGGGGCGTGGTCTGTTTCCCTTTTATCCAATCACAGAGACAAAATGAGCTCCCAGCTTCAACGTCTGCTCCTACACAGATCCTCTTGCTTTAATCTGAGTTACTTACCCATTGTTATCATTTACTCTTTACTTATGCAATCTCATATAAGGTAAAAATCACATTTTGAGCCTATAGCCTATTTAAAATAAACGTTGCTTCCAGTTGGGTGGCAAACTATCATCCTGATCGCATGCAGAAAGATGCTACCTTAGTAAGTGTTTAACAACAGTTTCTAACCAGGCTCTGCATGGTAAAGTAGAGCTTTATTCCTGCAGAGCTATGGGACTATGCTGCTGTTATTTCTAATTGAGTGAAACTTCCTCTTTGCACGCCAGATTGTTGAATTTGATCTTAGAAGTCAGAACAAACCGATGTCCAATATAAGAGTGGGGTTTTCATGGTAATAATAAAATCTAAAACTTAATTTGCTCTATTTGGAGATACAGTAAGATTGACTTTTGTCATTTCCTAGTTTGATGGTCAATTAGAGCAAAGCTATTTCTCTGAAGTTTAAGAGTTGTTGATTGGAAATCAAGATCCAAAACCTTGAATAATTTTTGGCATACATTAAATAATTTCTTTCAAAACTGAAATTTGAATCTATTCCTTTGCTTTTTCTAAACCAGTACAATTTTCTAATACGTTTTTTAATGCAGATCATAGCCAATATATATATATATATTTTTGCATGTTTTGTGAATAATTGCCTTGTTTTAGAAAAAGATCGGATTTTTTTTCTACTGTTTAATAAAAAAACGAAACATTTTGAGGGCTTATTTAGGTTCTTGACACAGGACTCGTGCATGAAGAAACGGTGATGGAGATGAAAGAAAGAGCTGCACTCAGGGTTAAAATGGCCGCCATCAACACTGAACACTGAGGTGATTTGTAGCCTGTATTGTAGTGGCTCATATATAGACCCAAATCCATGAATGAAAACAAATACTCAAAAACAGTGGGAAGTAAAGTCTGCTGAGTAACTTTCAGTTTACGTGCTGAAACATTGTTAGACCAGCACCAATTTTTAAATCTCTGATAAGTTCTGTGTCAAGAATTTCATCTGACTTGATGCGCTCATAAATCCTGGGATGAATCATCTTATAAAATGTGAACACAGTTTTTTTTTTCTTTAGCTTCCCCCACCATTAAAGATTGGTGCTGCTCGGTTTGAAATGTGTTACTTGGATTTGGAATGCAAATGCTTTGTTCATGAGGAGGAGGGATCAGCGAGGAGTCTGAAAGCGACGAGTTTTTGATTAATGAGCTTTGAAATGGCTCTCCAGGAGCAATAAAGGATGAACTGCGCTCTCTCTCCCTCTCTTTCTCTCTCTCTCCCTCTCTCTCCCTCTCTCTCTCACACACTCTCACATTCATATGCACATCCACCGTTGCATCATTCCCAATGTCAAAACATATTTTTCTTGTTTTGCTTTTGTTGTCACCAATCTGCTCTGCCTCAAACATCAGTGAATGAAAGGACATCTTTTTCTTCTTCTGCTCTCATTTATGGGAAATATTTGAAAGCTGCCTCTCAGCGTGCACTTATCAATTAGACAGCTTTGATTGGGCTTTAGTCTATAGGAAAATGCAGCTCATTCCCTTTCCCCAATAGGGATAATCATGTGACAGAGTCTGGAGAATAATAAGTGACATGTTGGTGGTGCAGTAACCTCATAGACTCCCTCATATCCCAATAAAACATCAATAACCTGCAGAGCCTTTTATTCCGCAGAAATGCACTTTGCATTGGAAGCATAGAGCCGTCTGATGAGTTTCAGTATCCTGGTGTCTAATTATTGATCGCCTCTGCCTGTTTGGACTGTACAGTAGAGCTGTGGAGTCAATAAGCCTCTTCTGTATACTGTTTCACTGAGAGCACAGACTTAATGAGGAATCTTAAACAACTACAAACAGAGGATGAGCAGCGCTGCTTACAAAATCAACAAAATGCAGTAAAATATACAAGTTTGAGCACTTTATTTACAAAATGTTAAACACAATAAAATATAACATTTCAATATCATCAGGGGGTTTCATAAATTTATGGATATCCAACTGAATGGAATAATAATGAGAGACAAATAAAAAAAAGCAATGACTACACGAAATGACATGCTGGTGTGTATAATATTTTATAATTCGATAGTCTACGTTCTGCTTAAGGTTTGACACAAGATAGACATGGACATGAAGTGGTGTTTATACACTATCAAATGCCCCATTTATGCCAGATTTACAATTAAGAAATGCCTTTTTTTTTCGACCATACACTGCGAGTCATAGCATTTTCCAAAAACCCTGTTTTACCAACACTTCCAAGTGCACTGATGTGTCCAATCTTACAAAAACAAACTCCACACTTAAACGTATAAATACTCGCATATAAACGATAAATAATGTGCAATACAAAAGTTATTAAATAATAAATAGGCTAATATGCTATAGGAAGAAAGATTATGCAAAAAATAATACAAAATAAATAATGTCCGTGAGGAGACTGAAATCCTGACAAACAGACATAACATTTCCCTAAGTCCTTCTTTCTAAACATGAGCTTCTACTTTTGTGAACTACGACTTACTTTCAAGTAACGCCATGGAATATTCAATCAAAAACTGCGCATTGCACTTGAGAAAACAAAACAAAAGTAACTGACAACCAGTCTGGGCGTCCCCAAATATTCAAGAGAAATTGACAAAGCTGTATTATTTAGAAAATAATTACACAATAGCATTAATAGTAATATCAATAATACTGGAATAATACACAACTCTCTTGGAGTGTAGTTATTAGACTAGTGAGGTAATAAAAAGAGCGCAACATAATTTGGCACACACGCACACACACACACACACACACACACACACACACACACACACACACGCACACACGCACACACGCACGCACGCACGCACGCACACACACACACACACACACACACACACTCACAGGAATCACATATTACAAATGTGTGAGTTTAGGCGCTTCCTGAATCCTTCCCTGAGACGCTTGGTGAGAGGTGAGGTCTGTGTACGTGGGATGGGGATCACAGGGTCCGTGGTGGTGGTTTCCCGGGATCTGAGCGGCACAGCTGTAGTCCACGCTGGTGGATGAGGGGTGGGGAAGGTGACCCAGGTTAAACATGGGGCCCGAGGCTGGCATGGAATCAACAAAATTCCCCCCCACATAAACTGGGCTGCCTTGCAAGTTTGCGTTGGCAAAGCCGCCGTTGCTCTGCATGCCGTGGTGTTCGTACTCGGAGCCCGGGTACCTTTTCTGCTGCGGGATGCAGCCACCCAAGGGCGCCGTATACGCAGCCAAACCGTACATGTTCTGCTGGGGTTTGGCGAAGGACGGGGGGGAGGGTGCGTCATAGCTGAGGCTGTTTTGGAGCTGGCTAGGGTATCCAATGTGATTTGGGCCACTCAGCGGCGGGCTCCTATCAGGGGAGTGCCCCAGGGGAGAGTGTGCGAGCCCCTTAGCTTTCTGATCCTTTTTGTATTTCATCCTCCGGTTTTGAAACCAGATCTTTATTTGACGCTCGGTGAGGTTTAACAGATTGGCCATTTCCACTCTCCGCGGGCGACACAAGTAGCGGTTAAAGTGAAACTCCTTCTCCAGCTCCACCAGCTGTGCGCTGGTGTACGCAGTTCTGACCCGTTTGGAGGCTGGTCCCGGTGGGCTCTTCTCATCACTCACTTCTCCACCTGTGAAGGGGAAATCACCATCATTTGAAGCTCTATTGGGAAATGCAAAATACAGTGCAATCATATATGTCAGAACAAAAAGGCCCAGTGTACCCCCATAAACATCCCTACACACACTCACAGGGTTCTCCATCATGATCTCTACCTGCAGCCGCGCAGTTGTTGCCCTTCTGCTTCGCGTTCTGCCGGCTTTCCTTCATCCAGGGGAAGATCTGTTTGGTGAGAGCCGGTGTGGCAGAGCTCGAGCCGCCGCTGGATGGAGACTTTTTCTTGTTGGATGTAGATCCATTGGAGCTGGGAGAGGATGCAGACAGTGGAGGTCCCTGCTGCTCCCCAATACTGTTAGCCTGGCTGCTACTGCTGCTTTGGCTGCCGCTCTGGCGCATGCAGTCTCCATTCAGGTCACTGTCTTTAAGGGTTGGGGGCCGGACAGCAGAGGTCTGTATGGGACATACTGAGGTCTGGTAGTCAGTCTCGATGTTAGAGGTGTTGTATGACTGGTGAGCGGGGGCATAGTTGTATGAGTCAGGTTTGGGGTAAGTGTAACCTCCAAAAAGTCCAGAATTATCGTAGTATGTTGCTTTCTGCATTTTGGGAAGTCAAAGCCAATAAGCCGGAGCGACCGGATCCAATTGCATTGATGGTGTTTGTTCACGTGATTGGTGTTTCCCAACTATGCTCCAGGCTGTGACCTGCACACAGAAATACATCAGACTCAATGATGAGGCCTATACACATTATAGCTGAAACTTAAGGTACCAAGACTGTTTGAGTTTGAATAAACCTAATCTCACTGCTTGGCCCGATGCTCATGCTGTCGAAGGCACAGCAGACATTCAATTAGAGACCATCGCAGTGACGCAAATTCAAGCTCCAGATTCTAGCTGTGTGACTCATTTCAAAACAGTTAAAGTTTAACTTTCGCTAAAAGGACCCTCTGGGAGGCTTTAGGAGTCCCTCAGAAAGAAGCTGAATCAGCATTTCACACACACACACACACACACACACACACACACACACACACACACACACACACAATACCCTTTTCACTAATCACCAGGCCTGACAAAGCCCATCATGCATTGTTCCCATATCGCAGAAATATAGCCCACCAAGACCGCGCGCACATGAGTTTGGATCTCATGTTTACGCACAGGAGAAACTAAATCTGATCTCCTACACTGATTGTTATTAATGTTTATATGACTGATGGGGGAGGAGAGGGAGCGAGAGAAAGAGAAATGTGTGTTTGAGTGTGTGGGTCGTATTAGGTTATTGGGGTTGGAGTTTAAACACGATATTTTATTTCTTTAAGTCCCTTAACACAAGCGTCTACCCATGTTTTTTTGGCCATTGGGGTGTTTTTCTACCTCTGCTCCTTTCATAAATGATTTACCTTCAGCCCTGATTTTAAAGAAAAAGTTTAGATTTATATGTTGTTAGGATATATTATTTTTTTCTAAAACCAGCTACATTTGTTTAAAGTATCTAACATTGAGACCCGCGTCACCATTGTAAGCCAACAGAAATATCAAAGGGCCTGTACTGTATGTTGGTGGCTTGAGGAGGTGCAGTCCGCGCCGTGCATAACAATTGCACCTGTCAGTGTGGACCGCGGGCAGAATTTATGACCGCAAATGTTATGGTTGTAAACGGCCTGAGAGAGGAATGAAAAGCAAAACACTCCTCAGGACTCGCGGCCCTCAGAAGTGTAAAACTAGGCGTAGGAGGAAGGCAAGGGAAAGAATTTCATACTCGGCGGCTTCTCCCATACAGAGGCTCGGGTTATAAATGATGCCTCCATTCTGGCTGCACGCGAGGCTGCAGAGCTGACACCAAGAGAGGAGAGGCTGGAGATATTTTGCTGGTTAGAAAGAGGCAGCGAATATGGTGTTGCGCATTTTGGGACCCGGATAACATTTCAAAAATGGGAGATGAAATGGTGAAATTCTTCCTGATTTCATATTTTGTAGTTAACATGTTTTTCAATAATATTTAATTGGAATTAAAAAACAAGAGATTATTTAAAATGCTGTTTTCTTGCAGAAAAAATAGAAATACATTTGCATTTTTTTTTAATGCTTTGTTCGTGCGGTGGTGCTGCGTAAAAAAATTGGGAATCTTTGGATTGACAAATAATTACGCGTACAGGCTATCATCTCTCCTGTCTGTTAAGATTTAAACCCCCTCTGAAACTCTGTGAGCGTTTTTATGCAGCCTAATAACAAATCACCATTTCACCTTGTTAGTTGGTTGTGATGTTCACTCTCTTCATTAAAGAAAAGTTACTCACCAAAATCTGCGTAAATCTCCTTTATAATCCTCACGCATTCATCACTGCTCCCACCTCGGCCTGCAACAGAGATTAAAGACATTTTTGTCCACATTATTATTTTCCTTTTTAATAAAAATCCACTACACCCACAGTTCATAGGAGAAATGTAGAAATAGCATTAGGCCTAATCTTCCATTTTCAGCCTGTTTTTTAAAAGTCGACTAAAATGATTTTAAAATAATAGAAAATTACGTATTAAAATAGTATTCCCAATATTTATGTGCAAAAATTACCCTAAATCGTTCCATTTGAAAAATGGATTTAACAGATCTCTTTAGTTTAGCTAAACTGGAAGGATTGTACCTGCAGTGACCACACATGACACATTTTTTTTATGTCTACTTCAGGGAGAAAAGTCCTACATGTGCACTTTTAAACAAAGAGCCGGTCCAAATATTTAGCAGTCATAAGCTTTTTTGTGACCTTTGGGGTCATTCAGCATTTTGTTAGAGTTTAATGAACAACGAGCAGTTTGGCTTCAAGTAGACCCAAGCCTCAAATAAATACAAAGCAGCTTTTCAGAGCTGACTCAACCAGAGGAGAAGATGCTCGAGCGACGGAGAAAAGAAAAGACAAAATTAAATGTAAGATATTTTAATAGGCTATAATCGTAGTGTTGTTTTTTTCACTTTGCCTGTGAAGCCAAATCGTCTTTTACTTGAGGATAAATTGTGTTCATGGAGATTCGAGATTCCTTCGTTGTGTAAATGGTGTGATAACTGGTCAATAATCTGCGCCTAACGTTCCTTTGAGCACACTGGGTTACTAGTAGCAGACATGCTCCTCTTTTCACACAGCAGTGTTTTTCGCCTACGCGCTGTTACGGTAAGTTTGGTTCACACAAAGGGCCGGACTCAGAGTCGAGTGTTATTATGTCGGGTAGTAGTTTCTCATGCTAAACCCTCCAACTCTGCTTATATTGTTTGTTTAAAAGACTCAGAGGAGATTTTTAATTGCCAGAAAGTGTTTATATATCTAAAATAAAATGTTGCAGTGTACTAGAAAGCGATACTATCGTAACAAATTTAGTGTAATTATGTATTAAAATGCAAGGTTAATATAGGAGCTGTTAATAAAATGCAACGACGCAATTTGAAGTAATAGGCTTTGTTAAATATCAGCTCTTCTTTTGTTTAGATGGGTATTCCGAAAATAGGCACAAGCGACCGGGTCGTGATTTAGTGCGCATAAATAAAACCCGAATCCACTGTGAAACAGTTGTGAAACTTTTGCAATAATATTAGCAAAATGGAGAATAATGCTTGAATAAACGGCCTGAAATTATTCCAAAGCAAAACAAAAGTAAAACAACAACAAAAAACATTTAAATATGTTTCCAAAACTATCCAAAAACGCATCCAAATCGTAGGAAAATGGAAGTATTCGCATTAATCCGTGTGCATAATCCACCCTGGTAATCCCTTAAAA
Source organism: Labrus bergylta (assembly GCF_963930695.1). Lineage (NCBI taxonomy): Eukaryota > Metazoa > Chordata > Actinopteri > Labriformes > Labridae > Labrus > Labrus bergylta. The sequence continues at coordinate 28,395,668 of NC_089207.1, read as the reverse complement.
CATCAAATATGAATTCATGTATAATAGAAAGTATCAGGTTAACAAAGCCATACAGCAGAAACCACATAAATCACGGCAAACGCCACTGTGACGATAAGACAACAAATTAATGTGATTTACGATCCAAGAGCGAAAAAAGAAAAGTTCCTCTCTTACTTCTTCCTCCGAGCAGCTTTTCATCCAAACGTGAAATCAAATGAAAAGCGCAGGACGCAATGTGTCGATAATATTTTAACTTAAAAAATATATAAATTATGAATGTGCTTTTGAGGAGGTAGCTGTGGACTCCATGTATCCGGAGGAGGGAGCGACATTAACAAGCATCGCCTCCATGAGCGGAATAAATCACAGATATTCCCTTGCATTATATTAACCCGTGGTTAAAGGTTGCTTTCTGCCATGCAGTTTCTTACCTGTGAATCAATTCATCATAAAGCAGTTTTCCCTCTCAGTCTCCTTCTTTTCCACGCAGTCTCTAGAATAAATCCTTCACCCTTTGTCTGTACACAATGCTGTCCTAAAACTGATCTTGCTGTTTTTCAGACATTTCCATATACCAGTGGAGACAGTATTCCCGAAAGAATGGAAGGACTCGCATTCAGCTACCAATAAAAAGCGAACAAGGTATCCTTATTCCAGAAAAAAAAATCCCTGGCAATCAATCACCCATTGGAATATACAGGAACTCACAGCCCGGATAGGCCTGCATGGATTTGGAGCTGTGAGATTGCGAGATTTTTTTAGGTGTTTCGGAAGCTTTGTGATGACAAATAAAGGCGGCTGCTGTAAGATACAAGCATATTTGTTCACGTGATTGTTCTCTTCTTCAACCGAGCCTTACCTCACCAATCCATTCTGATAAAGGGTGGCGTTTATTTCCCCATCTGAGCTGTGTGAAAATGCCTCACTGCCCATTTCTTTTCATCACGAGCATTTTCAACGCGCATGCATTTCAGTATTTAACACAAGCATTATATGGGATGCTTTGTTTTACAGCTAAGTGAAGAAGAATTTTACACATTTCTATCAGGGCAGGAAATGAGTGAATTGGGTCTGCAGGTTGTATTTTGAAGATTTTCTGTCAGTTTTTTAAGTTAAAGCAGCTTTGAAATGTGTTGGATTTTTTATTTTATTTGCTCAAAATGAAGCTGTTTCCAACTTTACAAAATAAAGCATGCAGCTCGGGCCCTAAACGCACCACGGTTGAAGCTCTATGAGCAATATCGTAAAACACAAGTTATATTTCATGTAGATGTTCTATTTGATCGCCCAATAACTACAAACGGTGTGGGATCTGCATCCAACCAATGATTTATGAATTAAATGACATGTGTCTTTTTTGCCTCCATCTGGGACTGGATTGTATTCAAATAAAGCACATTATCATCTTTTGTTTGTTGTGTCTGCCCTCACACACAAAGAAGGAGGAAGACACGTCTTCTCCTGCATTGTTTCCAATATCAGGTCAGAAGAAAAGGGGGATGGATCGGTTTGCAAAAATAAAGATTTAAAAAAAAAAAGACAGAATGGATTGCAAGAGGAAGATTAGGAGGCACAGAGAGCGTCGGCTGGGGTATCTTTGCTGTGAGGAAGAAGAAGCAGCAGAAGGAGAAGGGATGCAGAGCTGGTAGCGTCGCAGCATATGTTCAGAGGGTAATAAAAGTGAAAGATTTACAGTTCTCGGCCGGCCCCCCAACAGCCTTGCACCCTTTCAGGAATTACTGAGAATGATTTACAAGCAGGCAGGAGAGTCAGCCTGCCCCAAACTTCCAGGACTTCTTTGAAATCAGAATCAAGAAATCTCCAAACAACAATAAAAACATCAGAAATCCACTTCCCTCTCGAACTAAAAGGAGAGATAAATAACCGTTCATTCATGGTGTGAAAAAAAAAGACTGGAGTTAAATCAAGATCAAATAAATTCTACCAGTCAAACAAGAACACAATTTGATTGGCTATTTTACGATATTCTTTTAAAAATAGCTACGTTTCTTTGTAATAAAATATTTGTTTTTTTAAACTGAATTAAGAATTTGTGGGCCCATTGAAGGGGCCACCCTGGTCTGCATGAGTCCAAAATCGCATTTATCCTGAGTGAGCATCCATAAATACATGTCACTGCCCAATACTTTTTACCATCTATCCTATCAATCCATTTAACCATTTTTGCGTAACCCAACAACCCCCCTAAGATCCACCTTTTCTGACACATTAAAGAAAAAAAGAAGACAAGCATCCAGCGACTTACTGCAGCATCAAGCGCACACATCAAGAGCGAGCAATGTATCAAATATCACCACATTTGATACCGTCATTTAGCAGCTGAGGCAACATGAAGAATGTTGAAATATTTACCTACCCAAGCATCCATCGGTTCGGATGTGTCGCTAAAGTGCCGGGCTATACGCTCGCGCCGGGTATCGGATATTATTTTCTTGGGGGATCTCTTCAGTTTTCAAGTCTGATAGAGTCCTTGCGATTAATGACGACGCCGTGTTTCTAGGGGGACGTGCTGCATTAATTATTTAGACAATCACGTGGTCAGAGAATGGAGAGCGGAGTGGTATAGTCTCCGGATTAGATCTGTGAATGCAGACAGCGCACTTTAATATATCTTAGGGGGGTTGTCTGGCTCGGAGAGGCTTCTGCGAAAAAACAGCTGGAAATCAAATATGGCCGGATGGAGAGCGACGACGGTGTATTCCTGCACTGGGTGCAGTGTCATTGAAAATGGCACTGCCTTTGGCTCCCATTTATTGCCGTTCAGACATGTAGGTCAGTGTGGCTGCACGCTGGATGCTGGAGGAGGCTGCATTGACCTGAAAATGGTTTTATGATACATTTCACTTCAAATCAAGTTTAGTGCCAAGAATTACGACCACTTACAAGGATATTATAATAGATGCATGTAAGGTTATATATTGTGAACATTAGACAACTAATAACATATTAGTTAGGATATTAGATAGATTAAGTGCCCCCCCCCCCCCCCCCCCATCTTCTCTTCAGCATCTTTGTGCACATCACTCATGGCAGGATGCTGGATTGGTAGCATCACTTTGTCTTAGGCTTTCTTTGAATCTATATCATAGGCTACACACACACACACACACACACACACACACACACACACAGTCCGTGCACGCCTCAAACTCCGCGCGAGCCCAGCTGGGATCACACATTTGTCAGTGAGGATGAAAACAGTCCTGAGTGACTGAAGATTGTCTTTCCACATGTCCGTTTATGACCACGTTTGTTTGTATCTGAGCTGATGTGTGTGTGCGCGGAGGGTCGGGGGTCACTGTTGCAGGGGGTCACATTCAATAAAGGCAGAGCTCGAAGGGGTTTAATATCAAATCTTCAGTGTAATGTAAGTGCATGTTGTGTATTTAAACAATATATATGTGTGTATGTGTATATGCCAAAACAGTCACTGATTGATGTGGCGTCATCTGGTTCTGGTCCAACAACTTTGAAAAGTTTTTTAGTTTGAATCTACGTAGACGATTATCCTCAGTTGTGTTTAAATTGCATAATAAAGATTTTTATGCCAACTATTTTTAACTCAGTAAACGGTGTTATTCGAGGTCATGTCAGGTTTTTTTCCTCATAAAATCAGCTCCACAAACAGTTCACGGTGCGTTTTTACGCACTTATGCGCCCTTTTCGGAAAGAGCTAATGAATGAAAAAAACATTAGCTTGGGTAGAAAACAGTTCTTTTACATGTTTTTAAAAATATATAATTCACTTATTTTGGGCATACTGGATTTAGCTTGGTTAATTACATGTTTGTCAGGAGAAGAGGCTGACTTTGCCCATGCAGGGCACATTTGGTGCATTTGTGGATGTTTTGTAAAAAGGGGGCTGTGGGTCCTCCATATGGCCCTTCACAAGAAAAAAAAAAAGTCGTTCCCACTAAAAGTGAGCCTTTTGTGGACTGCGCAAATAAAAATTCGCTGAGTAGCAACATGTACAAAAAAAGTTTTTAAAAACTATTTTTAGCGTTTAGAGGATTTTCTACCTTAGTGATCCGGGGGAATACATGTCCCCCAAACAGAAACGCTTCTCCGAACATTAGAAAAAACGCAACAAAGTGCAAAGTTTGCAACCATTTGAATGCATATTCAGTAGAAATCTTTATTTTTTCCAATATACTTCTCGCATCTCAATGCACAATACAAGGTAGAAAGCATGTACAAAAATAAAACCAAAAAGATTGCATATTGACATGAGGAGACAAATGCACAATTAGAACCTTTTTGGGGGCTTCGTCTTATTTAAATACTGTTGAAACACGTGTAAAACCGTGAAATTCAAACACTGAATCGTGCTTTGAATGCTTTAGTCTTCTAAGTGTGGAAAAAAAGCCTCCAGAGCAAAGCTTGCAGCGCCTGGGAGAGAAAATGCTGCCTGTCCGGCGGGTCAGGGGTGTTAGGGTCAGTCCTCGCGGCTGAAATGTGTCCCCTGGATGAACCTGCCACTGCTGCTTTGTCGACCTTCGCTTCAAATACCTTTTCAAGCCTCTCATGGAGAAGACTTCAGAAAGAAGACCTCCACGTATACAAGAAGAAGAAGAGGAGCTTCTGGGCCTTTTTGTTTTGTTCCGAGAGACAATGAAGGTCTAAAATAAAGAAATATCTGTCTTGAAACGTGACGTGAAAGCCCCCCTCGGTTAGCTCGGTGTCAATGAAAAACTGGAAGATTCCCACATGAACTAAGACTAAAACTTTGCATACAGCCATGCGAATGATGCACAAAAGTTCAAACATATTTTAGATTAATTAAAATTTAACGAATATTTTTTTTAATTAAATTTGTATGTGTGCTATACGAAAATGTACACGTTTTTAAACAAATAAATAATAACGTAAAAAAAAAAGTCATATTAAGAGAAATAAACAAATACTCCTAAAAGAAATGTCCAATATTTGATTATTTCCGATGAGAAACATCCAATATCAATCTGGTGCCATGCAGGAACAAATGCTGTTTTATATTAGTTTCAGATGGCATGTACACTGTTTACAAAGGTGTCAGAGAGATTTATAAGGGCACTCAGAGGAGTATGCACACAGGAATGTCTTGCTTTTTGGGGAATTATATCTAGGCTATGAAAAAAATCAAAGCTTTATTGTACAAAATAAGTTAAAACAAACGAGTCACATAGAACCGTGTACGAGGAAGATTCAAAAGGGATTTTTGTAAGTCACGAAATAAGGTTGTGTCTTAGGCGTGCTGTGTGGAAATAATGTTTCCTTCAAGTATATATTGTGCGTTAAATGTGACGTCTTTGAAAAGACAAAAAAAAATTGTTTGCGTGTGTGTAATTTGAACGAAAGGGTTTCCCTGTTCTGAATAAAATTTTTGAGACCAGCGTGAGTCCACGTGAGAGGAGCAGAAACATTTCGTTTAAATCCATGAAATCAGCCGTGGGTGCTCATTCAATGTCCTCAGGGTAAAAACGTCCAAAAAATAAAAAAGGAAAGAGGAAAACGAAAAATAAATCTTCCAAGGTTTTTGGAGCCTTTTGACGAAATTAGAACAAATAAAAGGCTCAATTTACAAATCTCAGGACTGATTGATTTTCTGACTCAGTCTTGAGGAAACACTGCTGGGGTCATTTTTGTTAAATAATAATAACAATAAAAAAAATCCTAAAAAACAAAAAAACAACCGACATCAGTCCATGCAAAAGTCAGATGCAACCCTCAGTCATCTTTATGTACAGTTCACTCTTAATCTGTTCCTCTCTTATAATGCTGTGATGTCAGTCTGGTTGTCCTTCTGCATGCTCTGCAGATGGCTGGAGGCTGGTGCTGATCTGCCCTTGGTGTTGGGCAGTTTGTGATCTTTCTTCCATTTCATGCGTCTGTTCTGAAACCAGATTTTGATCTGCCTTTCGGACAGACAAAGAGTGTGGGCGATCTCGATCCTCCGCCGCCTGGTTAGATACCTGTTAAAATGAAACTCCTTCTCCAGCTCTAAAACCTGCTGCCGGGTATAAGCTGTCCTAGACCGCTTGGGCTCGGGTCCTGTGTAGTCCGGGTTCACTTTGGTGAAAGAAAAACAGAAAACACAAACAGAAAACAAAGTCAGCAAATGGGGCAGAATCAACTTGCATGCAGAAACAGAACAACAAGAGGAGTCTCCCTCCAGACTCGTGGCGCTGAAACTTTAAGGTGATCCACGAGGAAGCAAAATAAGGAAGTGATTGCTGATTTTAACTGGGTTTAAAGAGATTTGCAGCAGATCTAAGCGCCATTACAGTCGGTCAATAAGTGTTTTCAGTAGCTTTCAGGCGCTCACCTAGCGGCCTTTTTCCTGGGCTATAAAAATTTATGACTTGTGTAATTGGCGAGGCCTTTAAAAGACTCATAAATATTACTCTGAGTGATTTTTAAAGTCAGCTGGTCCACAAGTAAAGAAGAAGAAGAAGGGGTGGAAGTCTTACCAGTAGTTACGTGGACTTTCTTCATCCAGGGGTAAACTACTGCAGGCTGCTTGGCTTGTATCCCATTTTGGCTCTTTGTGTTTTGCTGCTGTCCACAAGTCCGGGGTCCAGCCACTTGCACGGGGGGCCCCTGCTCAGTCTGTCCGCCAAAAGGGCTCGAGTGGCCGGATTTGTCTTGCACATGACCCCGGGGCTGCTGCACGCCAGAGTCCGGCACAGTGCTGCAGCTGAAGGGCTGCTCCGTGTAGTTTGACCGGGGGTAGATCCCTGGATGCTGAAAGTCTGAGTCCTGCGATGGACTGTAGAAGTCCGAGCCCTGCTCAGGTATATAGTTATTTTGTGAATATTCCTCGCACGGAGGAAATTGGGGATCCACATACTTAGAGTTCACCATAAACGAACTCATGGCCATTAATTTCTGAAGGTAGAAAATACTAATTTTTCTCGAGTTGTCTTTTTTTCCTCCCTCCATAAAGCCCTCCTACTTGGTGTCAACTGAATAAAGTTAGCGAACCATGTGACCAGATTGGCCAATGGAGGTGATGCTGGTCCATACACGGGTAAACATACAACTAAAAGCAATTTTATCTGACTTCACATGGACCAAAATTAGACCCTGGAGAGAAAAAAAAATCAGATACTTCCCTGAAACATCTGCGTGCAGCTTCGAGTTTAAAACAACTGCCGAAAAACCAACAAACAAAAAAACATTTTATTTACTTTCCTTAATTTGATTAAAAAAATTATATAAAAAATAAATAAAGAATGTCTGGTTGTTCATAAGGGCGTTTTATCCACGCAGAAATGAAAATATTTCAGTTTCTAAAGGTTTAACCTGCAGTCATGGTGTTCAACAGAGAGAGCAACAAAAGCTACAAAAAGCCCCACGGCATAAAAGCAGCGAATAATGACTGAGGACAATTGATGGACACTGTCTTTGTCAAGAAGGGGTCATCCAAAAGTTACACGAATCTCATCCCTTCATCTGCTCCCATCCATTTGAAAAAAAAAATCTGTCTCAGGAGCCCATTGGCCAGCAGCAGCATGCAGCAGCCTCTGGGAATCAATAATGTGGAGACACAAACGAGCCACAGGAGGAAAAAAAAGAAGCTGCAGCTGGAGTGTGCTGTGGTTTGGGTTCTTTTTACTAAATCCACTTTATATTTCACTTAAACATACACAGAAACGCAGGCTAGGTCTCAATGATGTTTATTGGAAACATTTTGCGTCAGGTTACTACAAAGTCTCTCGGGTTTCAATCTGCCCTGAGCTCTTCCAGAGAAGTGTGAGCTGTTGTCACATTTTCTATCATTCATTCATAAAGTACAACTGCCACTGTAACACCTGACAGCACATCAAGCACCCAATAAGGAGGCAATAAGTCAATAAATCGAAGTTTTTTCATCGACCATATACTCCCCTAGAATCGAATCTGTGACTCTGGTTTTATCACACAAATTCGGTTCTACAGGGTATATATAGACGACGGCAAGCGACAATGCCCATTTTCAGCCATAACAACAGGAATTCATTTCTTTAGAGTAACTCAGCCAAATAATATTTTTCAGAGGGACTCACAGTCAGCATGGAGCAGAACATTACAGAAACAAAGTGACATAAGGATCTAAGATGCATTCACATTAATTCCAGTCACATCAAGCTGGTTGATTTTTTTTTCCTGTTTCACCATTGGACCGTTTTTTCCGAATTTTCTACCTGATGATGGTTTTCTTTAAATTTAGATTTAAAGAAAACTGGTTAGAGTTTCACATTGGTTTAGGGTTTTATGAGTGTTCTGTTTGTTTTTAGAGACAGAGAAGCCTCAAACGTCACATCAATCCATGCTTGTCAAAAAAAGAGAGAAGTAGGCCTATAGATACACATGGTAGACTACATCTGCAGGAAAAACAGCAAAATGCAACAATGACAAAACATCACAGGGCGATAAATAACCTAACATACCCTTACATTAATACAAATAAATGTTAGGAACTTTGACTTATCAAAGATGAGCATTTGTCAAGAAGGTTCACAGATCAGCAGCAGATTACAGGCTATAGCTTTTAATCATAGCACAGCAGAAGAGGCTACGGGGGCCACCGAGGTCAAACTAAATCATTTACAAACTTATCAAAAAGTTCAATTATTTTCAGTGCTGGTGACAGCTCAAAGGGTGCAAAAGTTTATCAATCCCTTGTCAGCCACTAAGCACACCACCATGAAGGCTACTGCAACTTTTTCTGAAACAGACTTACACAAAGGAATCAAAGTGGAGAGGAGGCTGGCATTAGCAGTTTTTTTCTTTTAAATATAAGGAACAGCGAAACATTTTCATTTAAACACACATCTCCTTATCATATTAGGCTAATAGAATTCCACACAAACGAATAAAGCTCTCAGAGTTTCTGACAGAAAATATAAAGTTCTATTATTTTGCCTTACAGGACGCTTAGAGTTAGATTTGAAGATTAAATGGTTATCTCAATGCTTTCATCTTTATTAAGAATAAAAAATATATTAGACATATTTGACTGAGTGATAATGTAACGAGTGATCATAAAGTTTTGTAATTTGAAAATCCTGATTTGGGTGCAGTTACATGTCCAGCTTTACAAATTAAATAACAGGCCCTGAACAGTTGTACAATTAAAAGAGAAGTTTATTTCTGCACCTTTTCTTAAATTAAGATTATGTGAGTTCTTACAGTTGATCCAAAGTATCACCTGTTCGTTCAATGCACTTGTATAAATGAAATTGTAGACGAATTCGTTGTTGCACTTCACATTTCAGCATTAGACAGAGTGACCTGTCTGTCACCTTGCCCTGTAGTCCTTCAGACAGGTCAAAGCCGAGAATCACAACAAAAGAAAGATAAAGTCAGCGTTTCCTGCCAGCTTGTGTTAAACCAAAGGCTAACCACCTCTGCTCCACTCCTTTTCCGTTCTAATAACGATCTTTTAGTGCATTAAAAGCTCACATTTTGTGTTTGAGAGCCACAGGGGGAAAAAAAGCACGAGGCCTTTTTAATATAATTATCGATTTAAGAAAATGATTTTTATTTCCTCTGATCAAAAAAGAACCTAAGTTAAAAATCACATTTCAGCTTTATATTAAATTGTCCTACCTAGGGTAACCAGTTTGAACAATTCCTGACGAAATGAATGAATATTTATTTATAATATTTCAAAGGCCTGCAGCACTAAACGCATCAGGCCTTCGCTGAACAAAGAAGCAGACCCATAATGTGAAAAGGGACAGACATATTTGATTGTCTAATCTTAAATTCGGTGTAAGATAGTTAATCATTTGAATGGGTTTAAAGCTGAAGCTAACTTTACGAGCAAACGAATTCAAAATCAAAAACTTGAACAGACGCTGAGTTGCGGATACGCAGCATAAACGTAGTTATTGTTATTTTCTAAGCCTTCAACATTCAAAACTATTTATTGCAGGTATTTGGTGACAACATGTTGATTTCTGCGCCCCCTAACAAACAAGAAGTCCAAAGCTGCAAATAGACAAACTTGTGTATTAAGGCAGTAAATAACAACTTGAACTACGTCATCAACGCAAGCATCGCTTAGTGCAGAAAGCTCTTAAACAAACCCAGCTCTTTCAACATGAACACTATATTAGTCACAAACAGTTCAACCTCCAACTATCTGAGCTCGTCCTCACCGTACACCGAAAATATAAAGGTCCTGACGCACTGTCGCCGCTTTTAGAGGCACGAGCACTGAGCGCGTGACATCACACGCCCATAGCACGAGCATAATGATAAAAGCCCAGCTTACCATAGAGACCGCAACACATGGCACACCGTGAAACAAACACGTCCACGCAGAGGGGAAAGTCAACCTGAAGGTGCAGCAGCTTCACGTCCAATACAAGCTCTATTCCAACCCATCTGGACCACCTTACTAATACACAAAGAGAATTATATTTTGGCTTGTCAAGTCCCGGGCCATAAAACAAACTTTAATGGTGTCACGTGTTTCCTCACAGCCACTCACAGCCGCGCGCAGGCCCATAAATAATCCTCAAAGTTGCACTTACTCAATAACGGCGATTACACTGATGTGCATGGAGGAAAAGTCGTAGAAAGGAGGAAGCGGGGGGGGGTTAACTGTCGTGAGGGGACTGGGAACTAAGTAGAGGGGGTGGAATAGAAACATGTTTCATTTTGGCCGAGCAATATCTTGTTGCTTTATTACTTTTGTTGCATTGCTGAAGAGAACAGCAAAATCTTTGTCTCAGATCATAATTTGGTAAACAGTCTTATCATCGGTCTATGACCTTTTCCAATTATTCTAACAGGCTTATAGGCAGGCACACCTGTTTACAGTGTATGTGTGTGTGTGTGTGGGGGGGGGGGGGGGGATTGGGGGGAATTGGGGTTTGGTCTGAGGCGTTTTGACCTCTAAAGTGTTGTCAAATATGCATCACTTATTCGTTCTCAAATTCATTGTTCTCCTCAGTGAACCTGCCACAATAAGACTGATGTCATTCAGTCATCCGGGCCTGTCCCAGGGTGCACCACGCTCACCCCGCCCCTCCTTTCCTGAGCAAACCGCAGAGATGATGACGTTGAGGTTAGGTTTGCTGTACTACTGCAGGGCAGGTATGATAAATGTAGGTGTTAACACTCTTTACATGCATGTCCTCATAAAAAGTTATTCCCTCGACATCACTTTAGTGTAAGTTCCCTTTGGGGCCTCCCGGATGTTAAAGAAGTAGCAGCAGATATGTATCTGCTTTAGGGACTTCTGAAAGAAGGTTTTCCCCCTCTAAGTATAATTTTAGTTTCAGTTTTACCATCTTCTTTAGAGACATGTTTCCCTGCATCATCATCATGACAAGGAAGTCATGCTCAATGTTTTAACTCTGACTAATGATTTGTATGTTAAAGTAGATGTCAATAAAGTGAAACAGCTTTTACTCAAGTGGAAGTCAATAAGAGCAACCACTTTTCTGATAAATCCATGAAACAACTACTGTCTGAATTATTATTATGATTTTATACCGCAATACTATGATGATTAAACTAAATTATAATAAAGTGAAAAGCAGGAACAATAAAAAAAAAAAAAGAGCTCATCACATTTCAAAGCACTTTGTAAACATCTGTTTTTAAAGATGGTGCCAACTGAGGATGTTCTCCTATAGGCTGCATATCCCCGAAATCCACTTTCAAAATTGAATCAGACCACGTGATTACTGCCTCAGCCAATCATCACGCTCAGAATCCTGCCGGTAAAAGCTGCTGAAGGCGCAGGAAGGCTGACTGTTGGGCAACAGCGCCTTCTGCTGGCATTTTAACGACCTCCCCCCCTTTGTCCACTGCAAAAAATGTCCATCTTTGCTGACAAGAAATTTGACCTCATCATTTTGATTCAAAGTATTGATACAGATGGGATCTAAGAAAGAAAACATTCAGATCATTGATGAATCAAACGTTTCTAATTAGGCTACCAACTTACTTTATTGCGCCAGTTGTTGAATGAAAGGTATTTAAAGACAACTGGCTGGAGGATCGATGAAAAACTCGGTTTCAGTGAATTATTTTTAAATAATGATTCAAGAATAATCTTAAAGCCTTTAGCAAGTTTTTTTTAAACTTGATTTTGGAAACGAATGTTAACTGAATATTATGTGTGATGTAAAGAAGTGCTTGTTTTACAGTGTATATTTTTATTTCTGAGCATTAAGCTAATAAAGAAATTCAACTGTTTCTCAAAATGACAGTGTTAGTAAAACTGAAAACAAAAGAAAAAGTCATTTTATCACATTTGGAAACGCCTGAAAAAGCTATAGGCCTAAACAAAGCAGAGAAAATGGATATCAGTTTTATGAAGCGTAGTTTGAAAAGAAGAAACATTTGTTTACTTAAATTCTCTCTACAGTAAAACGACCTGAAAGAGTCGAATATTAGACTTCTCTAAATGTGGGAGGGGACTTTAACAAGAATGTAAAGAGGGAAACCACAACCATCTAAGATCTGTTATCTGTTCAAATGCAGGGCCTGTGGTCAGACATTATTTAACAAAACTATCAAACATATACAGAGAATAATTCAGCAATAATATTGTTTAACTAAATGACTCAAAATGAGTCCAGTGTGACTCTGTGGGGCTTCAGTCAGTTCTGTGTTGTAGGGTCCATTTTGCCGCATTGCAGTAAGGCTGTAAATACTTTCGCAGCTGCCTGTCAGGCCACAGTGAAATACTGTCTTTGTTCAGTTGGCCCCAGATTCATGCAGGCAGCTGAACACAAGCTATGAAAACTCTCTCTTGCATATGTGGAATATAAAAAAAACACATTTGTTCGATGTTTATAATAAAGCAGCACTTTAGGAATTGAACAATATGCGGAAACATAATATGGGTTCAGAAGAAAAACACATTTCAAGTAAAAGGGAGCTGAGAGCTTTAAGTTAAAGTTTTCAGGAGGATCTGATCAAATAAGGATGAAAAAGGGATTTTGAAATGCAATAAGCTGAATGTAGCTTCAGACATAACATTGTGAAGGGGGTTTGGTTCAGCACATGCAGCTGACTTCTAATTCTAGTGGAGTTATTTTTTTCTGCATCAGTAAAACATTATCAGACCAGACCATCCTCAATTACTTCAAATACACTTTACATCTGCAGGGTTATCTTGAAATAGAGAATATGAGACTTAATGATTACATTCACAAGTCACATCAGACAATTTGATAACCTTGTTGATTATTTCTTGAAATATTTTAGCTTTAGCTTTGAAGGCTCATTTCCATCAATACTAGGACCATAACCTGTATTTTCTACATCCAAAGTATAAAATCTATCCAACGGCATGCATCCAGCAACACATGAGATGACCAAATGATCCGGGAGTCATCAACCTGCTGCTAATTAACATGACTAATGAAACAGGAAGCTGTCAAAGTTCACATGCGGACACATACGACTTAATGAAGTCCGATTTGACGCAGAAATCTTACCTAAAGCCCGGAGGTAATCCATTTCTATTCTTCGATCTTCACATCTGCAGTGCATTGTGATAAGGGTGTGCAGAGTGGGAGCTGCTGCTGTGAGGATGAAGAGGTCAGACATGATGAAAAGTTGAATCGCTCCTCCTGGCATCCAGCAGAATAAGCAGCGAAGTGCTGCAAAATATGCGCTGACCAGGAAAGCTTTTTTTTTTTTTTTTAAAGGAACGCAGACCGTGAAGTATCTGTTTGAACACCATACACGCAGAATGCAGTGGAGAAAAAAATCGCCTGGGAAATCAGGAAAAGAGCCATGAAGACGTTTGCCTCTCACACATGACCAGTGGCATCCAATGACAGGCGATGGAGGCACATAAAAAGGTCTATTACGGAGCTGTAAATTGTCCCCTCACAAAAAGGAATTTCGACTGCAGCAATTCTCCCCATCTCATGTGCATAATGGCAGCAGCCCCTCCGTGTGCTCTGGAGGAAACAAGAGGGCTTTGTTATGATTGCGCTTCATAAAATGTATATCTTAATGTGAAAGAGTCTGAATTTCTT
>NC_089207.1:26144186-26206686 GCF_963930695.1 Labrus bergylta | reverse complement strand
CCCATTCGTTTTAATGCCACTGCAGCCAATGCTGTTACCCTCTTCTTAGCACACGCACCTGTTCTCCGGCTGAATATTATAATGGTTAAGAGGACAGCCGACATAATATTCCGCAGCACAATCTAACCTCAGCTCAGAACCGACCTGCTAATGTGTCGTTTCTGCTCTCTGATTGGTTCAAAGCGATGTCACTCAGAAACATCTTCTCGAAGAGGAGCGTCACGGGCGTCTGGTAAATGTAGGCGTGTGAATCAACACCGTCACCCAGACGGCGAATTACATGCAACATGCAAAATAGGCTATTGTTTACCATTTTAAAAATATATTTTATTTTATATTATTATTATTATTATTATTATTTTATTTATTTTTTTTAGCATATATAGTCTAAACTTCCATTAAAACTTGTAAGGGCATTCTCAAAACTATTTCAGAGGGTTAGGAGTCAGACATGTTTGCTTTAGTCTCTTTTTGATGAGATAAATGAACAAATGCACGTTGATACATTTTGAGTTTATAATACTGACATCACATCTTTGCCCTCTGGTTTCTGGAGAAAAGCCTTGATGATTATGGGCATTTATCTTGCTTCTTATAAAATTGGTAGAAAGTGTCTTTTTATCTTTAAATTAGTTTTAAACTTTCAGTAACCTTGTTTGATCACTGAAAACTCCCTAAACACCATGCTGTTGTTTTTTCATCCACTTGTATTACTAAACATAAGTAGGATATATTACATACATTGCATGATTGCATGATTCCTCCACTGAGTGTACTGATTATTGGGTCATATGTAGCCTAACTTTTCTTTTTTTAATCTGATTTGTAAGTGAGTAAACAAGCTGTCAGCTGGTAAAGAAACCAAACAGTGGAACCAGAGGGCTACAATGGGTGGAATTTGTAGAGCATCAAAACACAGAACTACATTGGGTTAGTCATTCCTCTCAGCAAGAGAAACGCACCTCTGGAACACATCAGAAATTAAAAAACTGACAGAGTTCAAGGTTTTTAAGACACAAGTAAAACAATAGCTGAAACTGAATCAAGTCTGTGAGCACTGACTGGGTTTCCTCTTATAATTCTTATTTTATTGTTTGTCTTTTAGTTTCTTATCTGTATTGCATTTTAATGTCTGTAGGTGTATACTATCACAATTTATGTATCTTTTAATGTCTAATGCTTCTGTTTAAATCCTAAAAGCCCGGGATAGGGGTTGCAAATGAGCCATGGCTAGAAACCTATTTTGTATTTTACATGTGAAGCAATGTTCATTCCATCGGTCCCTGTTGAATAAACAAATGAATGAAGACAAAATAAAATAAAAACTATGGCTGATAAAATGATATTGACAGATTGGCAGTGCCACTAATGTTACATTACATGGCAGGCCTTTGGTGAATCATGTTGAACAATACTGCCACCTGCTGCTACTCTTAAGGGACGTTCAGTGCTGCATTGGCTTCTGGGAAATGTCAGAAATCAAATGCCCATCATGTGATTAACATTCAGTGATTCAAGATAATATTGATGTAATGTCAATTAAGCACTCTCACAAACTGTAAACTATGTTTTAGATTATATGTTTAAGATTAAAGATTATTTGTAACTCAACTGAAGCGACTGTAAAGGAATAGTTGACTAATAAAGGCTTCTGTGGTGGGGCGGTGCTGCACATGGCAATTATCTGGGGTTTGTGTTATGCTTATTTATCTTTATGAAAAATGCAAAACTTTGTTACAGCACTTTTGTAGATGGCTTTTTAAAAAGTGTGATAGTTTAAAGTATTTTTTTTTTACTTCAGTGCTTTGACAAGCCTCAAAAATTGAACCACCATGTTGCATGATAGACCAGCTGGATCTCTGCTTTTGCTCATGTAGCAGCGACAAATGTGATATGTTCCCACAAATGGGCTTTTCTGTCTCTTATAATCATCTGCATCTTCTCCTTTTTATCGATGACCTTGGTGATGAGTCTCATCACTTCTCAATGATACTGGTTATGGTTGTCTTTATGTGTTCATACAGTAACAACTTGTGTCTTTTTCCAGTTATTATGACATCCTCTCACTGAACAAATCATAGTTTTAATCTTCCAATGCTAACGAGATAACTCACTTAAAAATACAGATTTTAATTTCATTTGTTTGGTTTTGTTCTTTTTAAGCAGTACAATGAAGAGGACTTTCTTTTGATTTTTTTGCCTTTACAAAGAACTAAAGGGTTCAGGAGGAATAAAAAAACATATAAATCTACCATCCTACCCTTTGTACAAGGAAAAAATAAATAAATAAGAATGAATTACCTTTTTTTTTTACAATACATGGCCAAAATAAATACTTAAATACATGCACATTTGCATAAGCCACGTGGGAGCTCAATCCACTTAACAGATAGCTGACATATTGAATTTTTGTATAGAAAATCACATCTTCAAACTACAGTACTAGCTTATTGTTCAACTGTTAGTGATTCACTTATAAATAAAGCACAATCAGAAGTACCAGGTTACCATAGAACATAAGGGGAATTCTGCCATACTGTTTAATGACAGAAATGAAGCCAAATGTGCAAACAACATTCATGAACATAAGTATAATGTGTTCTCTTTAAACCATATCAGATACAATGAGTATCATAGCTTGTTCCTTTGGCAGAGGGTTCCCCTATTTCATTTTTCTGCAGGAGACTGTGGCTGTGACATAAACTCAATTAAACAACGGTGAGTTCAACACCCGTGGCTGCACACTTCATCTCTTTAAAGAGCCATCGCTTAGAAAGTTATTACTTTCTAATATTTAACAATGATAAACACACTTTCTTACAACATCTTTGACATCTGCAAGAACAGCAAAACATCTTATCAGTGATTTTTCATTCAATCTGTAATAAATAACTTTCTTTACTTGTGTTTACTTATCATTGTGTTGCAGTATAAGACTCAGTTCCACATCACAATGAAAATGTATCATGTGGTTTTAGGTTCAGAAAAGCATGCATGTTGCTGGTGGTGATGTTGGAGTTATGTGAATGTTATGTGAAGATATTTAGTGAAATACATTTTCCCTAAAACAACTTTTTTTCTTTATCATAATCATAAATGTGAATATTTAAAGTAAAAAATACATTTAAACTAAGAAGCTAATAGATGTATTAATTTACTTAATTCATTTTGAAATCCCTATATTCTAGACAATTATAAACAAAACTCAACCAGCATGTTAGGTAAAAAAAAACGTTAAAGAGACATTGGAGATTTGCAAGGAAAAAAGTGGCATTTGTCAATTTATCACACTTAAATACAATTAATAAAATTATAATTTGTCTGTCCTTTCAATCAAGACCAAGCCATGTGCCACTGCAGATGCAAGAATCTGCTCATACATTGAGACACAGTTCAAAATAATCTTTTTAACCAACAGTTCGTTTTTACATCTACAATTAGAACGCAGACTTAATTGATAAATATACTTTTTGCCAATGCCTTGCTCAGTGCCTCGACCTGAGGTCACCACTTGGGATGTGATCTGGCACCTCTCCAGCAACCAGCCAAACTTCCATACTTTACTCTGTACCAGGACTTAAACTGATGACCCTCCAGATCACAACCCAAGTCCCTACAGATGAGCCACTGCTGGCCTAAATACACATATTCACACAAATGCAGGTTGTTAGGGAAAGTAAGGCCCAAGACCACAGTTTTATTTTTTAAGAAATAGTGGGTATTGGTCTATATATCAACTAGGAATAACAGAGGTCAGATAAATATTACTTTAATTATCATGAAAAACTGTCAAGGGAAACTAAATACAAAGTAAAACGAACTCAACCCAAATAACTTCCAATGAGCTGGCTCCAGCATAAAAGTGTTCACAATCCTGCAACTTTTGCCATCCACCAACCACCAGGTGACTCAAAACTAAGATATTATGATTATGCATTTAAATTAAGAGATGTTGGCGGCTATAACAGCCATCACATGAATTACTTTTTAAGCTTTAACTTTCTTGCAAAGTACCAATATCAAAGGAACTTGATGAACACAGATGTCATATCCATAACACATTATATTGTGCACTACAGTGTCATAGCATTTTAAAAAGACTAGCTAAAAGACTAAAAAGAAAAGAAAGATAAAGAAGTAACCTGTAAAACTTGGCCTCTAAATATATAACTAATCATTTTAAAAGATAATTATAGCAAGTCTTATAAAGTCACAAAGAGAGGAGGAAATATTGCAGCATTGTGTCAAAAAAATCTATATCCTTCATCCAAGCAACACTTATTAATCTACAAACACACAGCTATACATTCCATACGGAACACAATGTACCACATGCATGCTTTGGTGCACTCTGGTCGTATGGTGGCGCTCTTGGAGCTCCGTCCTTCCCCTCTAACGCAGGCAGGTGCTGCTGTGAGGCTATTTAACCGCGGGTTGGTGGATTCATTCTGCTCTGAAATAGGCGACAGAACACATGAAACCTCCAGTAATGCGATGCCAAAGCAGCTTGTTGAACTCTACAAGAACTTCTCCAGTTCAGCACCGCATCATTTCCACTTCTATGACTTTTTCTCCTGGATTGTGCCAGGCGCGTCTTTCCTCATCGCTCGCACTTTAAAGTTTGATTCTTTTATTTGGGAAAAAAAAAGTGGAAATGAACAACACCGGGCTAAATCAGACGGAGGCAGGACTCCTCAACAGGACGGAGGAGTTTTTCTGCTGCAACTTTTCCTCCGTGGTGACTGATAATGGCTTTGTGGCTGCAGCTCCGGATGAGAGGAGCCTCTTCATCATGAGGGTGGTCCAGATCGCCGTCATGTGCGTTTTGTCCCTCACCGTGGTGTTTGGCATATTTTTTCTCGGTTGCAACCTGCTTATAAAGTCAGAGGGAATGATTAACTTTTTGGTAACGGACAGGAGACCATCTAAAGAGACTGAGGCAGTTATTGTTGGAAACTACTGATGGATGTGGACCCGTGTTATTCTTGGAATCAGATGGAGACAGATGGGAGACAATGCAACTGCCTCAACAAAACCCGTTTTCACAGATGTATTTAGAAAAACCTGAGAGAAAAAAAATAGCCCCCCTCCAGGAGGAAACTGAACCTTTCTGGTGATTGAGCCTCACCTAATTTCTTGTGGCCTTTTAATGCCAACAAAGACTCCTTCATTTCCAAGAGGTATAGAGCGTTTTAAGCCTCTTTTGTTTAGAAAGTATTCAACCAGGCACTGATGTATTTCCAGTAGTTGGAGCACTGTTTGTACAATAAGTGGAAAAGTCTGCATTTTTTTGCCTCCTATATTGCTAATGCAATATAAAACGTAATGTTCAAACATGTACTGTATGTTGTATGTGTTTTTGCATACAATATGCAACATATTAATAATGAGTGTATTTCTTGGGATTTCCTTGTGATAACTGCATGACTGTCTGCATGGGCGTTGGGGAATTTCTAACATGCCATGTATCTTGTTAATTGGAATAAATTCATTTCTGTATTGAAAGATTTCCTCTTAATGAAGGTATATTTCCACTTTGAATATTGCCTTCATCACCACGCCCTGTGCCAAAGTAATTTCAGCAACTCAAATGACGTGCTTTAAAGAGCCTTTTTTAAATTTAGATAGTATTGTATTTATGAGAGAATGACATTGATAAGATGGAATTAGTGCTGTTGAATGCGGAAGGAAATTGGGTACTCTATGAGCATTTATTTATTTATTTAGAGCAATTATATTAACACAGAGTGAAATTCAAAAGATTCACATTAGATTATTGTCATCTCTTTTCAGGTTATAGAGAAAAATCTGAAAGCTATTCCCCTTTTCCTCGTTATTTCATGTACCAAATGATATTCTATTTGAAAATCTTTTGTAAAATGATGTACCCTGTACATACATTTACATTTTATATTATATTTCTCTGGATTCTGATCATCCATGTACCCTTTCACATCCTTCCACTTTCTGTCACGGCATCTGTTGTGCTCTGCTCCTGTCTCACCTGGATGTCAGCTCCCGAGGGTGACACCAGCAGCCTCAGAAATGACTTGTCATATGAACCTGGGGAGGATGAAGCCACCAGGCAATATGCTGCCGCCTGATTGCCCAACTGTGCTCCACATAACACAGTTAAATAGTTTGCATCTTGCTTTGCTTAAAAATGCCCTTCACCTGAGTTTCTCTCGCTTCTCCTCCTTGCCTGCTCGGCGTCTTGTTTTGTGTGGTCACAGATGGCTGCTGCTTGTCAGGAAACATGGACCGAAACTGTCTTAGACCCGGAACTTTATGTTTTCATGCGGATCAAAAGACAGCCGTACAAACTATCACAACAACTGTTGTGGAAATGTTTGCTGAATTTCAGCTTAAATAAGAAACTTTTGCAGAAGAGGGATGACACTGAAGGAAGCTAAATTGTGCACAATATTTTTAATTTCCACAGATTAAAGGACCTGGACAAGGCCTTTCAAATGTTCTGAGGATTGTAAAACCATTATAAAATGATCAGTAAAGAGGCGACCTCTCTTCAGCTCACAATGTAAAGTTCCTTTCAATATGTTGCAAGATGATTACTACATTTAGTCAGATCCTGCATTTAAGCGCAGTCTAACAGATCTAATCTAAAAGCAACTGCTTGAAGAATTCCCCAAGCTCAATCAACACCAACCTGTTTTACAATCAAGCTCAGTATTAGAAAATAAAAAACAGAATTTAATCTTTTTCCATTATTGTCGTGTGTAAAATTCTCAAGATTTTTTGTCACATGCACCCCTGAAAATATAGCATTTCAGAACTTCCCCTGAAGTCCGCCTGATCTGAATCTTCACACATGCACTTCACAGTGGGAGTCTATCCATGTCGAGTGGGACCAGAGCCAGGGGGTCTTGAGTCATGAAAGTGGTGGACGAAGCAACAAAGTCCACTATACAAAGCTATAATGAGAATATTTGCCTTTATATCAATGCTATGTGTAGTTCAACAAAATCAAAACATCAACAAAAAAGCAGATAAGAACAGACAGATGAACAAAAAAAGTATAATGAAGCTGTTTATTTACATGCACAGAGACGGCAATGGTTGCGTGAATAAAGTCTTACAGGGTTACAGGGAAAAAACGTCACCACCCCATCCCACTTGCTGGAGGTGAAATCTCCTGATTGGACTTTTGCCGACAAAATTCAAGTGGGGCTGACAGGAGAAACTCTTGATAAAGTCTGAGTGAAAAGTTCTGCTGTTTGTGTTCACACGCAGCTGACCTCGAAAATTTTAGGAGTCTAATAGGAAATTGCTCTATTGCAGAGAAGATTCTGAGTGGGAAGTTACATTTTTACCTTTAAATCACTTGAAGTACATTTTCAAGCATGTCAAGCATACAGCTGTTTAATGTGGGATGAATTATATTTGTAACTGTGCAATGTGTTAGTCTCATTTTATCCTTAGAACTAATTTTGCATTGTTAAGAATAACACATTAACAATAACTCAAAATGACTTTTTTAAGATTTGTGATTGAAACATGGAATGGATTCAGACGATAGAAAAAGAAACTCAGTCCAAACCTAATAAACTGTTTCTAAATTGCTACAAAGAGCCAACTGTCTAAAATAACCCCATTGACCTGATTCCATATGTCGTGTTGCAGAGAGGAAAAATTAACAATCTCAAGCAAATGTAAAAAGGAGAATTACTTTCCTTATGTCACACTGAGTGTTTCGCTCTGCTTTGTGTGATTGCTTTCATTAGGGAGCGCTGGGAATAGCTCCCAGGAAAATGTTGTGGTAGTTTAATATCCAGCGGAGAACAATTTTCTGTCTGCAGCTGAACCACTGCTTGTTCATCCAGCTGTGTCTCACTCATACCAATTCAATCAGGCCGGATTCGGACTGATTTTGGAGACCCTGAAAGAGGTAGATTCAAAGTTGAAATGAAGACACAAGTTTTGAAAATTAAAACTTTATTGTAAAAGTATTACTGTTTGAATTTTCTGCAGGGAGCCGGTTCGTTGATAGACAATCTACACTGGCAGAAATATTTTTCAAGACCTCCCACACTCCAATACCTCTGGCAATACAGCTGTCGGCAAACCAATAGTCATCTGCTGGGCTCATGTACTCCTTCCCCTGAAATTTAGGCTTTTACTCAGTAAAAAGAAGAAAAAAAAAAAAACATGAAGCAAGGGCCTTAAAAACATGATTCCATTCATAACTTTCTCCTGGTATGACAGTGTTTTCTCACATTTTCCCACAGTTGTGGATCAAACAAGAAAGAACAACAGAATCAGGTTTTTTACGCCGTGCTCAGACACACTTATATCACCAATGTAGCACAGGTCAAAACAGCCACAGAATCCTATGTCTACTGTCGCTGTGATAGCTTCGGCAGGGTGTTGATTGTGAGCTACAAGAGGCTTTAGGTTCTGGCTTGCTGTTATGTGATTGGCTGGGCGAGTAGAGGTCCAGTCGATGAACTGGATAGGGACTAAAAGCTCCAAATAGCAGCAATGCAGCTACAGTCATCTCCTTTGTACCCCCCACAGCCCCTCATCCACCTGAATCTGTGAGGTTCTTCCATTATTTCTTCTTCTTCTGCGATAGAATATACACATCTGTTAATGTGCTTTAAAATGTATACCATTAAACTGTGTTATTCTTTATTTAAAATCTTACACTATTGTAGGTCCTTTCATTTATATATATATAGATTTACATGGTATTGATTTTATAATGTGGTGTTAGAACTTTTTCCCTCAGTGAGAATGACTTTGTGTTCTGAAGGAAGCTTGATAGATTTTTTTTTAAGTGAACACATGGCAGACACTTCCATCAGAAGCAGCGCCTATTCAGTCTGAACCAAGCTGCTGACGACGTCCTGCGGCGTCCGGATTCTACGACGGCGACAGTAATTGTGGAAGTCAAGCTGTGACAAATCCATGCAGACAGGCTATGAAGGATGATTCCATAAGTTGACATCTCTGATTCAAGTTATGGAATGAGTCATGGCTCTGTTGTACCGTTGATTGTTTCATACTTAAACATCACAGGGATTTCACATCTGAACATTCCTGCTATTAACACTTAGCTGTAATCCATGGACTGTGTGTGTGTGTGTGTGTGTGTGTGTGTGTGTGTGTGTGTGTGTGTGTGTGTGTGTGTGTGTGTGTGTGTGTGTGTGTGTGTGTGTGTGTGTGTGTGTGTGTGTGTGTGTGTGTGCATAGAGTATAGTATAGGGTCATGTGAAGACAAAGAGCCAGTCATCACAGTAAACCAGTAAATGTAAGTTCTCATTTCAAGAGTTGTTTAAATCTTTTGCTTTCATTTTTATTTGCTTAAAGATATCCCCAACAACATTTGTACATTCAAATTTGGTCAAATGAATACATGTCTTCACTCTGTAGGTAGTGGTTAGGAAATCCCAGAGAATTGTCAATGTTGCTCTGTACTTATGTAAAGTACTCAGTGAACCCATTGGAGTAAATAGCAACCAAAAGGTAAGTGCTATAGCTCTCTGTAGGGTTAAACTTAGCCTATAGCACATCATGCATTACAAAGTCAAGTAACTGTCATGTGAACCAATTATGTAATCAAAAGACAGAGCTCTTGTTAGCTGCCTTATAAATTATAATGGTAGCCCATCTTTTTATTTTCTGAATCTTCTGTCCTTAACATCAACATAATGTTAATGTTTTACCAGCTAAGGCATAAAGCTTTCATGAAGACCTTTAAATTAATCACTTGTATGAAACAGCTTGTAAAAGAACTAGATCAATGAAGGCTCCTGTGTTTCCTAATTTAGAATAATTTATAGCGTTTCCTCAGTACCTGTTCTTATCTAGTTATTTTACCTTAGTTTTTTGTGGGATAGGGGTGGGGGAGGGAGTCATGTTGTTGCTGTTTGATTTATGTTGATGTAAAGCACTTTGTGATACATTTGTTGTATGAAAAGTGCTATACAAATAAAGTTTGATTGATTGATTGATTGATTGATTGATTGATTGAAGGCTCACACAAGGGCAGGATTTGGTAAAAGGCAGAGCTTATTACATGGTCCAGTTCGGTACACAGGTAATCAGTCAGCAAAAATCAAGCAATGGTAATACACTCCAAAACGAGGAAAGAAAGTTTGGATGAGGAGACACTAAAGGAAACACACACCCAGTGGGGGACCAAGTACACAACTTCATGACTTGAGTCAAAGTATAGATACTTCTGGCCAAATATAATACCAATACAAGTGAAGCCTGCATCAACGTTGTTGTATTTTCACATTGCATGAGTGCAGTCAAGAATACGTGTGTACATTCTGCTACGTAATGTTTATCTAGAAAATCTTTTTCACATTTCCTAAACTCTCGTGCTACAGATTTCATGGGGTTAAGATAAGGCCATGGGGGCTCAGGTGGAGAATTGTCAACCTTTTTTGGGTGGGGTTTATTTTTGTGCTTTTTATGCCTTTATTTTAGAGACAGAGTGGGGAATGACATGACGGAAAGGAGCTACAGATAGGAGTTGAACCAGGGCCGCCCACAGCCTCCGCACATGGGATGCGCACACTAACCGCTAGGCTAACGGCACTCAACCTTCTCTGCCATAGTTATCATTATCAACAAACTACATCTGAGTGATGTTTGCTCTGCATTTGCTTTATGTTCAACCATGGAAGTGTGGGACGTACAGGTACGGCATGTATCTGCTGTCTCGAAAGAAAAGTGTAGCGAGTAACAAGAACATTTATAGAAATGTAGTGGAGTCAAAAGTACGACATTTGTCTTTCAAACGAAGCGGAGTAAAAGAAATAAGTTCCCCAAAATAACAGTACAAAAAAAACTGTCAAGATGAGGGAGGACACCGGAGGTTTAAATACTCGGACAATAACGAGAGACAGGTGAAAACAATCAGGACGGGGGAGCACAAGGCGGGAAAACATGAGGAGCAGGAAGACAGAGACAAGGGTAAGTACAAAATAATACAGGAGGCGAAAATGACAAAAACAAAAAAATAATATAAAACATGACCTTGTCTAACTTAACAGATCTTGTCAAGCTATAGGTACAAAGAACATTTATCTGCTAGCGAGACTTGACACAAAAATTAGATAATGGATTTACTAAAAGCTAAAAACAACCTGGTCAGGATACTGACATTAACAGTTGGTGGAGACCAAAATAGAGATAAAAGAGATATGACTATAAAACCAACATGTTCATGCAGGACAGAAGCATGCAGTGATTTCTTGCTTGTTTTTCTTTGGCTATAATAACTGATTATACAACGTAGGCTAATGTTCATGAAGTTAGGATAAGTGTTATGCCATTGGACCACTTTAAAATGTACTCTTATATTTAGAGGTAATCATTATATCTGTTAAAGAAACACATTTTCTCTTCTAAAGCTCGGATACAGCAGGTTGTTCTAAACTAAATAATATCCTGTTTGAATCATCTTTCCTTTCTTTTCACACAATGCAGCATTATTATACAATCAGCAGCAACTCATTAATCCTTGTAGTCATGCAAATGTGTGAGTGTTGGCTGTTTAAAGAAAATAATTGCCGTGATGATGTGATATTGAGCCTGAAATCCATTTCTGTTGTCGTGTGAGCGAGTTTCAGGCTTTGTTGACCCTCCGATCATTCGGCTCTCTGCGGCAGCTACATCAGCCTGAGCTCAGTCTTGTCTCTGCTCTGAGAGTGAACTATTACTTTGCTTTTAGAGGAAGGTTACTCCATTACCACAAAGGTGATAACTTTTCATGAAGGCAATCTGAGCACAGACGGAGTTTCAAGTGTTTTAAAAAGAAAATAAGATAAACTTTTGAAGGAAACTTTTGAAGGAAGAGAGGGCTCCAATAGCAGTTTAAGTGATATAATGAGACACACAGTGTGCAGGAGATCTGGATGAATTATTCTGAGTAAAACCATACCTGAAGTATTCCCCAGTCACCACATTTCAAAGAGCTTAAGTCAACTTACAGTACACTCTGTATGGTACACTCTGTAAGTGTACTCCGCCACTAATGTAATGCTTCTGAACCTAAGTAAAGACACCATTAGCTGTCATTTTCTAAATCCACTTTGACTTTGCAAATCAAGTGTCCTAATGCATAGCAGCCTGCTGGCTTAGAGATCCATTAATAATGGATGGCAGGTGTGAGGAGCGAAAACCT
The DNA here is from genome assembly GCF_963930695.1 of Labrus bergylta. Lineage (NCBI taxonomy): Eukaryota > Metazoa > Chordata > Actinopteri > Labriformes > Labridae > Labrus > Labrus bergylta. Next base: position 26,194,526 of record NC_089207.1, on the reverse strand, counting down.
TCTAATCGTAGAGCAAGATGTAAAGTAGAAATGTGCATTATTTAGACGAGATTACCAATGTCTGTCTGCTGGGTTCTCGTTGGGTTGCCATCTTTTCTACTATAGTTCTCATTGTATTAGCATCTAGGGCAAAGTTAAGCACATACTGTAAGCCCCTTGTATTGGATGTATATAATATGCTGAAAGGACTAACTGTAGAATCTTGCACTGAATAAAATGTCAAAACGAGATACTCCATATCACCTGATTCTATATGCATCTGTCGGTGTATAACCTTTGGACATTTCCACCTCCTATATTTTTTTTTCAAAGATGTTTCCAGCACAACACTTCAGACCCCCTGGCTTTCTTCTTCTTTTTATAGTTTGCAGCACCACATTCCTCCTGACCTGTCACCATGACTCCAATGTATTTGAACATGTATTTTTTTTTCATCGAGCTGTAGAAAAGGTCTTCTCCCTTCTCTCTGAGACAATGCCAGGAGCTCTGTGCGTTTCGCTCTGTCAGGTGGTTTCAGTGGCCATGGAGGGATCTCAGCTACTACACTGTAACATGGTTTTATACTCTAGCTTAATGCCTGCATTAATCATCATCATTATCCTCACCAATAAATGCCTTCCTGAGCTGAGCTGACACCCAGAGACTGTGTCTAACTATCACCACAGATGGAGAAAAACACATTTCTGTATAATGAAAACAACATTACAGTCAGTATCAATTGTAATATATTTAGATTCTTACATACCAAAAAATAAATCGTTCAGGCCACACATCTTTGGAGTTATTACATTTTCATAAGTGCAAAGCCCTTCCCTGTACTCTTGGCTGAGCAAAGATACGCTGATAAGAAGCATCCTCTTCAGACCTGACTGTAGAAATCAACAGTGACAGCTTGGACCTGCCTGCCAAGTAGCAGTGTCCTGCCTGGCTGTGTGGCGCACTCCCGTGCTCCAGCTGTCAGCTGCACTCAGTCACTGCCCCAGTAATGAAGCACCTTTGGCTAATCCATCCATTACCACTACGTACAGTATGTCTGATCCTCTTCTAACCACAACATCATTCATTACCTACATCATTTATGTATGATGATGTTGTTTTGCACTCCCCCCCCCCCAAGAATAATTAAAAGTTTTACATTGTAAAACCTGACAGGGTTTTTTTTTTTTTCAGGATAAAGTTGAGGGATATACAGTGTTTTATATCAAATCTGGACACAGGAGCAGCAAGTTCACAAACTATCCCCCCAATGTGTCCAATCGGATGCTCTTATATGCCTCGGGAATTCGTGCTCTAATGGTACACCTCCTGGTTCTGTCACAGCACATGAAAGGAAGTCATGGTGCAGTGTGATAAAACCTCTACAGGGTCATGACTTATTGAGCTCCCTCAAATTGCCTCTCACGGTGCTGCAAGCTCTTCCTCCCTCAGGCCGGGGGCCATTATCGCCCAGCTCTGTCTGCAGGTGCTTTCTCCGGTCACATCACTGACTTCCCTTCGTTTAAGCTATGCTGCAGCTCAGCTCCAGGGAAAACTAGGTTATCGCATTAATGGAGGAAGAAGTGTTAACTTCTTCACTCGTTAAAAGTACTGACACAACAATAAACAATACTCCATTTCAAGAGAAGCCCTTCATTTATAATCCTACTTGTGTAAAAGTAAAGTATTTTTTTTGTTGTTGAAAAATGTCCCCTGCGCTAGGAATAAATAAAACATCTGATTCACATACATCAGTTTGTTTATTTTACTCTTGACAATTCTGCATTTGTTTAGACAAAGACCCATGCACAACTTTCCAATTAAAAGTACTATTTATGTAAAAAAGACATTTTCCTTAAAGAGGAAACTTTCTCAGGAAAGATAAGTACTTACATTGACAGAAAAGATCTATCCTAAAGCGGAAGAGACAGAGAGAGGACGTCAGATTAGAAGAAAGACGTCAAAGCAAATGAGTCAGCAAAGAAGATGAAGATGCCGCTCTGTGTAAATGATGTTACCTCAGCACAGAAAAGGAAAGTCAATCACTCGCTGTCAGAATCATCCACCCCGCTTCACAAGCTAGGTGTGACTTCACGACTTACTGAGCAGGATGACATTCAAAGAACGTCGCTTATTTAACACTGCTGGTCCCAGTGAAGAGCCGTGTGAGGCAGCCGACGAGGAGCCAGGCTAAATCTGTTGCTCTTATTTCACAACTCTATAAGTGCAGAAAAAACATCAGTTTTAAATCTGAACATTACCTAAAAATATACATCTTTCTTTTCAGGGTGCTCTAGTGTAATTCAATCTGAAGTTCAGTTCTAGTAGAGCTCAGTTTCTTTTCTCAGTGTTATCTCTACGGTATTGTGTGTTTCTATATGTGTATGTGTGACATCTCTCTCTCCTGAGCTCCTACTCTGGGAGGGTCAGCATCCCATCATGGACCTTTGCGGCATTGTGTGTGTGTATATGTGTTTATGTGTATGTGTGTGCATGCGCGCGTGTGTGTGTATGTGTGTGTGTGTTAAATGACATCCCGGCCTAGCAGAGCCACACCTTACAACACAACATGTCACAAAGGATCAGCATCCAGCCCACTTCACTCCAGGAGCCGCTTTCTAAAAGACCTCTGCTGTTCTGTTGTCCTGCCTGTTTATTCTTACCAATGAAAGGTCAGCTGCATCACATGACCAATAAACTCCCGCCTGTTTGAGTGTGTCAGTTTGCATCAGCTCAGGATAAGCCACACTAAGAAGAATGTTGCACCGTTGTTTCTCAAGTTATGCGTCATTTTTTGTATAATTAAGACGGCGCTATTATCTTTGGTTACACCCTCAAAAAATACATTTTGATAACTATGCACTTCTAAACATCTTCTAAAAATCTAACATCACATTTTAATCAGTAATCAAAAACACGCTAATTAGCCTGTAAGAGGCTTCAATTAGATGTTAAAAATTATGATTGTGACCTTTATTTAATCAGCATAATCAATTAAATGAGCTGCACAACCCCCAGCTCCTCTAGAGCACCACTCATCATAAAAAGGCCGATTATATCCGAGTGACATCATTGCATTTGCATCTGAGCTGTGGAACTACCTTATTAAAAAAAAAAAACAAAGCCTCGCTTTAACATTGGGGTCATTTACGCAGCTGCCTGAGTCGCAACATAAAAGCTTGGCTCTCAGAGCTTTGCACCTGGCTGGTGTTAGAGATGCTTTGATCAGTGTCACTGCTTGTGTTCCCCTCTTTGTAACAGTTAAAACAGACCCCCTACTTCCTTTGAGGGGAAATTGATTTGTGATTAAAAAAGGAGAGAGGAGGAGGCATGTCTTTGTGTCCAAACAGACTCCACTTGTGTGAGTGGCTTTATAGAGAGCTGTGGATATGGCAGGGCAGTTCAGCATTGACACGGCTTACACAGTTAAAATCCAACTGGTGTCCACACCATCACCTCCAGCAGACAGTTATATTAGATGTCTACGTTTTCTAATGCTTTTACCTTGAAATCCTGATTAAATGATTTCTGTTTTTTCTCAAGATATGAAAGTTGTTTTTTTTGTTTTGTTTTTTTCTCCATTGAAGAGGCAGATTTCTTGAGTACTGCAGGAAATAAAACAATGTTTTTCAGGCATGCTGATAAGAATGGAGAATTTGGGGTGCTCATGGCGCAGGGGTTAGTGCGCGCATCCCATATATGGAGGCTGTAGTCCCTCAAGCGGGCGGCCTTGGTTTGAGTCCAACCTGTGGCCCCTTTCCCGCATGTCATTCCCAACCATGTCTACCTGATTTCTGACTCTATCCATTGTCCTATCTCTCCAATAAAGGCACAAAAGGCCAAAAATAAATCTTTAAAAAAAAAGTTATGGAGGACTTAAAAATTAATGGTTGGGTATTTTAATCACACCTTATTTTAAAGAGGAATGAGGAGTTTTTTACTGGTTATGAAACAGACTGAAATGAATACTGAAGCCTCTATATGACCTACTAAAGCAAATTAGATCATCACCAACATGATTGTTTCTTTATATAGTCTTCTTATTAATACCTGAAAATGCCACAGGGTTGGTGTCAGATGAAGTGATAAACAGCATGATGCTGAAGCAGCATGTTTTTACATTTTTCACAGCCTAGATTCTCAATGAATCATAAAATTCACTGTTAAAGACAGCAAGTCAGATTTTCCGTTAAAAAAAAACCCACTACTGACGCATGCACAGGATGAAGATCAGCAAAGAGATAAGGTTAGTCCTCAGGGGGGCTAAGGGGGCGACGCAAAATTAAAACTCCTCACGGGAGATATAACCTTCAAGAAAACTGTCATGCCTTATGATGATGAGGACATGCATGTTATCTCCAAACAGAAAGAAATGCAATCTCTGCCTGAACTAGACCATGAGGTACATTCTGGTGCATAAATCGTTCATTTGATATTCTTTAGGAATACTGAGCATAAAAAGTTTGCTGCAGTGATCAACACACTGTCTATCAATGCTGACGTGGAAAACATTATAAGTAAAATGTTGATTGTCTCGTTTGAGTGATCTAGAGGTATTGGAAGATAAATGAAAAAGCTTTAAAGCCTGGCTGCTCTCAGCTTCCAAACACATACCATGATTTAAGGAGATTTCTACCCAGGAGGATCAACTGACCAGTAAGGCATGTCAAGTTTCTGATGAATGCCAATGCGTGTAATAGATTGAAAGGCTGCACAAAACTAAGGCAAAGAAGTTTCCTACACAGGTGGAATGTTTCAACTTGAGAGAGCATATGTACACATTCAAGGGATTTATATACAATAGACTGTAAGTGAACATGGACCGAGCCTGAGTGATGTCACCCATTGGTTACTGAAGGGGTTTTGGAAGCCGCCATTGATGCAGGTCGCCATGCTGTCTCAACCTAACTTTGAGTCGAGCAAAGGACAGGCTAAGAGAGCTGGAGCTGAGGCTGGTTTTAAGCAGGTCACACACACACACACACACACACACACACACACACACACACACACACACACACACACACACACACACACACACACACACAGTGTACATTGCTAGCTAGCTCAAATTTGTACAGACAGTTGGTGGTGTAGTGCAAATAAACACAGACCGCATCAACAGTCCAGCAGTCATTCACACAAAAAGACTCGCTCTGAGAATACAAATTGAGCAGTTTCTAACTTTCATAACTTTCTTCAATTCTGTCAAATATCTTAATTTTCTTCACATAAAAATATTCAGATCAAAACACAAAGCTTCAACATGGGTGAAGAATGTTGGTCTGGTGTTGATGCAGGGCCATAATGGAAAGAAATGGGCTCATTCTGTGATCACGATGGATCAGCTTGTCTAGAATTGGAATCAATCAGGCATGTCTAGGAATGTGATAAAGTTTGGTGTGAAAGTCTCCCCCCCCAAAAAAGTGGAAATAAAGCTGCTATGAGTGCTAACAGCCTGGCAGGCCACTGCTGCTGAGAGAAAGGTGTGAGAGTGTCATGGCTGTCATTAATCTGAGCCCTGCAGTCACAGTACATCTCAGCAGATACAGCTGGTCTGTACCATTTTAGGCTGACTTCCTGACTCTGACTCTGACCTCCCCCCCCCCACTTGCAGGACTGATCACGTCCCTTGACAACGCCTCAGGGCTGCACCTGACCGATGGTGCCTTTCACTACACCTCTCATCACGCATTTAGCTGTCAATAGGGATTCTCCTGGTGCCTGACAGGAAACATCTGTCCTGTGTATGCCCTTTGAAAACATGTAAAAGTCAAAGCTGCTGAAGTTTTAATGTTGACAACTCATTCAGAAAAGTCTGAAAGACATCAAATTTTTTTTGCATATTTCACGGATTCATTTTTTTTAAAATGGTATTTCTTTATTCATTTCTTTATTTGTTTAAAGGATGTATTACTTACAGATGTTTCCTCAATTTTGAAATGGGCAGTCAGACTATCAACCTTAAAGGGATAGTTCCACATTTTGGGACACTCTTGGGAAATTGGGTTTATTTCATACACAAAAATCTACATAAGATGTTTGATACAACTTTTGTGTTTTTATTGTATAGTAAAATGAATGGACAACCTGTTAACTTGGCATAGGTAACACATATAGGTAACAGCACCCTTTAACAGACACCCCTTAAAACTCTGAAGCATGGCAGCCTTGTGTTTGTGTACAGGTTTTATTATGTCCAGACAGAGAACAGAAGATTGGTTACCCCTGTTTCCTGTAAGCCTCCTACAATGTTTTGCTAAGCTAAGCTAACCGGATGTTTTTTGTAGCTTTATATTACCATAACACGGTAGAGTCATGGCCAGTGTTTGCAAAATTGCCACAACATTCCTTTACTGTTGAATGAAATTGTATTTAAGAGTATTTGCTTCCGATGTAAATTAATGTTACTGAGGACCTGAACAGAAAATTGAAAAGTTAGTTTGTCGCAAAACATGTGAAAGTGAGGCCCTGACTGTGTATACTGATTAGACAGCAATGACCGTCTCTTAATATCTAGATTAGAGCTTTATCAAGATCCACAGCATTGTCTTGACATCATTTTTCATGGTAACCAAGTAACAATGACCCTAAAAAGAATTCCATCAGTCTAGTGTCGCAATGTTTTGCGACACTAGACTGATGGAATTCTTTAACCAAAAATGTATATCATATTATTATTGCATGTAAACTTGCATTGAATTCCATTACAGAAGAATAACCCACAACAGACACAACCAATTCCTGAGCAACTACAGTTTACAAAAAAAACTTTTAAGTATTTTCTCTTCCTGAGAGTAACATTTACAAAAAGTTTAGAGAACCACCGACGCTTGTGATTTCAGTTTTCTGGATTCAAACTCTTTTACATACATCGCCTGAACAAAGCTATATCCTGCCGAAGCACACCCTCGTACAGCCCAGTACTTCTCCTTCATGAGACAGAATTCAAATCAATGTGTATGAATCCATTAAGTTTTCCACTGTAAAGTGACACGCAGCCTTGTCACATGTTTTGCTCAGCTGTGAGCTGTAGGGAACAACACTGTTTCACAGACCTTCTAATGAGGCGGACTGACAACAGCACAAAAGAGTCTTCCTCTCAGAGAGACATTTATAAATCATCAACCATAGCACAGTGATGTTTCCCGGGTTGACCAGTTCAGCATGAACTCCCTCAGCTAACAGCTAGTAAAGGCTGAACAGGTCCCTGTTGGAGTGACCCCAGGTTGGAAAAAGAGAAAGTAGCACCTTCCTGCCACACAAACACACACATATTTCATATGATGCAGATCAGAGCATCTACAAACAGGCAGCCTATCAGGGGATGGGGCCCTTTGTTGTTCTTTTCTGGGTATTTGAACGATTATTAGGGGCAAATTGGTTTCCAAAGGTTTCTTCTAAAAATAGCTCAGTCAATGTGGTGCCGTGCCATGTTGGGTTATTTTTACCCCAGAAGATGTGATGCTCAGGGAGTGTCATGACACCAAATGGATTGGAGCTGAAATTTTATCACCTCCTTTCATCTTTTCTAACCAAAGATGACAGGTGCACACAGCAGTGGCTGACGTGAAAAGAAACACACTTTTATCCCCAGCATGTCAATGTGTGTGTTTTTAGGATCAATACTTCAGCTAAATGACAGCATCAGCCCCCTATGGACATAAAGGTGGTATGTGAGCTCCCACCACTCTCAATAAAAACACAAATATACTCTGAAAACATGTACACAAGCAGGATTACCATTTCTGAAGGTAATGGCTCTTGCAAAGGATCCTGGGAGTGAATGAAATCCTGTGTCCTGTTGATCGATGACAGCACTGAAAAATACAATATATTGCAAATAATGCATTAGGAAACATACAGAGAAAATAATGAAATGAAAGAACTCCTTCATGTGTAATATTGCTGAACTGATAAAATACTAACAGATGCTGGATGGATTGATGGATGGATTTTGTTTAAGCTGCAGAATATCAAACCTGCATGGTCTCAATTTCCCAGCATCTAAGTCTATTCGTCTCTCTGGTTTTCAGTGGTCTCCAGTCCTCCACTCTGTACCTTTTTTCTGTCCCTGTGTGTGTGTGTGTGTGTGTGTGTGTGTGTGTGTGTGTGTGTGTGTGTGTGTGTGTGTGTGTGTGTGTGTGTGTGTGTGTGCGTCTGTGTGTCACTCTCTCCGGGGTCCTCAATGTCCCTTTTCCCTGCTTTCAGCCTGTGTTTTGGTGACAGCAATGTCAAAACACATCAGCTGTATCGAGAGCAGAGTAGGTTCCAGTGGCACATAGGCTCTACCACCTGGATCTGTGATGGCTGCATGAATAATCGCACACAGAGGCTACACACACCCTCCTCTCTCCCTAAAACCACGACGTTAGAGCTCTTGCCCCACCAGTCAAAATAATAGCATTGTTTGTGATCAGTTTTCGGCAGACTGCTCTGGGCTAAGAGGAACATAAATTGAACTCTAATACCCATGAATGTGATAATGTGTTTGCTGAAGAACGATGGGTCTGTAGATAACAACGTACATAGCAACAAAACCCTGGAGACGAGAACAGGATGAGATGTAAAAGATAGAGTGGGACAGCCATAAGCTACAGGTACGGTGATTAACTTTACCATTAACAGGCAGCACATTTGTCTGGGTTTTTCATCAGAGACCAACACAGCCCTGTTTATTTAGCAAAACATTGGTAACTAAGATCGCTTCTGCAACCACACAGTCTCATTGTAGGTGAATACAAACTCCCAGGTCAGGTTTCTGGACGTAAATGAGGCAAGTGCTCAGAACTGTTAAGCCTTTTAATCCTCTTTTGATTTTGTGGTGTTCAATATCAAAGGTTCCTTTCAACATGCTTCTGGATGGAGCCCTCAAAGAGATCTATAAGAAGAGCTAGAGGGCAACTGAAGCTTTAAAAATGACATCATCAGTGTAAATATAGAAACTGACAATTGCATCTTGGTCTAATTAAAGCAAAAGGATCTAACTGTGAAAACATAACCTTGATCACACGTGCAATGATTGGAAGTGCAGACTCTACAGTAGATAAGAAAAGGTGAATAAGTCCTCATCAATAAATAAAATCTAAATGTAAGATAACACAAGACGCCAGATATTAAAGCATTATTTATGAAAAGCATTGGAAGGCGTTGGTTATGTACACCACCATTTAAAAATAAATAATGTATGAATCATGTGTGAGGTAAAACAGCTAGCCAGGGATCAGACTAAAAACAATTTCATTATTTTATGACCACATTTTATTTTTTGAATTAAAATGATCTGACATTAGGAAGGAAGTACCAAATTATAACATTGGAGCAAAACAATTGAGCTAAAAAAACCTGTCAAGAGAGAATTAGAAAATAAAAACGATGTTGCAATCAAGGACTTGAGCTTTGTGTATTTTCAACACAGTTTATCTTTAAATTCCAAAATCACTGCTTCATGAAATTATTTTACAGGACACACCCACATTCTGCTTGATTACATGACAACTTGTAGCATTGGCAGCATCATCCACCTCTTCTGCACTTTTCTTTACATATTATCAGACCATGAAAACCTCCATTAAGACACGTTGATCAAATGGACATGCAACCATCTCTGAACAGGGATCCCACATATAGCTGTGACTAGTATACTTTGTTTATAAGGCTGGATAAGGGGTGACATGCTGCAGGGGATTAACTGTCACTTTATATTATTCTGCAAATGCAGACTGATTACTGGCAGGTCAAATGGATTTGACACTTTAAGATTCGAGTTTGAGTACCAGTGTCACTAGAATGGAATGTGGCCTGTATGTCTCTTAAACCCTGTGTTGTCTGGTCTAACAAATTAGCGTTAATGAAATTGTTCTTTCCATTTGGGTACTAAATGAAGCTCCTAACCTTCACTTTCATTTTTAGCTTTAGAGACAAAAGGGGTTTCATCCTTCAAAGATGCATTGTTAGCATTCTTATCAAAAAAACTTGTCATGACACCCTTGGTCTTGGTTGCTTCGTCCGCCATTTAAGATATGTTGTAAACACTGGTGCTTAAATGCTGTCAGTTTCATGCAGAATACTGATGCCCCTGTTACATCTTATTTACAATGTATAATGCACAGAGGCAGAATGGTGGGGTAAATTTGGTCTGTCCCTGATCCGCCAGTGAAGTTAATAACGATTGGGGGGAGACTGTGTGTGTGTGTGTGTGCATGCCTGGGTGTGTATATGTCAAGCTCCCACTATGTTTAAAATCCATGCTTCATGCTTCTGAAATGCACAAAAAAACACACTATGAAACAACTCACTGCAACACCAATATTACATAGTTCCAAATGCAATGTGTAAAAACAAAGGTGTAATGATAGCGGAACATGGTTAGGGCATTGTTGTGTAAAAGTAATGTCTTAAAGTTTTCTAGATATTTTTTAAAGTTCAATAATGCATACATTGTAGGCACTAAAGGCCACACAATGGAGAGAAAAAGAAACCCCATTAGACCTCCATGAACAATGTAATGATGCTTAATCAAATGCAACAGGTCACTGCTGATTTTTTTCATTTACCCAGCCACTCCCATTGGGGGAAAACATTACCAGTTGTACACATGCATCACTAATAGTGCAATTACGTTTGCTACTATACTTGTGCAATCAACAGTGTAGAAAAAGTGTTTAAAAACTTATTTTAACACGTTTAAAAAATGCAGGACAATGCAGGAACAAGCGAAAAAGGAAAGTTATGTTTGTTTGTTTCATGAAGAGTTTTTCTGTGACTGTTCTCCACATGTCTTTAAAAACAATGATCTTAAAGGGTCGCTGGTTTAGCTTAGTTGGTAGAATCACTGCATGTTCATGAGTCTATTGCACCAGTCGCAGGTCCGAGTTTGGTGCATTTCATCCCCTACTCTCTCCCAGCATTTCCTGTCTTCCTAAAGCTGTCCTATCTAATAAAGACCCCAAAACAACAAAAAACAATATAAGACCTTCACTCCAAAGTCTTTGGTGGAGAGATGGTAACTTACATGCAGAAAAATAGAAAATCCAATGTTTTTGGGTATAGGCTGTACCACTATGCTATCATGTAGAGGTTTTGCAGGTTTAATGTTCCCCATGCTCATGATAATATTATGCTAACATTTGCTAATTAGCCTTCTACAACTTCCTACTATGGTGGTGGTGTCATTTAGTTTACAGAGATTTGGTTATAAGCCAAAGTATTTGAGGGTGGCACGTCATAGAATTACCGTAATTGTAATCCTTTTTCTTTTATTTATATACTGTTAATGTTTCTCACATGGCAGACCAAGTTTCTGTTAAAGAGTTGCTGAATGTCCGAAGCTTAAAAAACATTATATCACCCTCCTTACAGCATATGCTTCTTTTAATGTTATGTAACTAATGCACATCATAGCTTGGCAGTTAGATTGCATCCCAGTCAGCTTTTCCAGATGTCTGAGATGAGTGATCATATTTTCACTTTGACATCAACATCTGCCAACATTTACTCCTATTGCAGAGTGTGAATGCAAAAATGTCAGATATGCATATGTAGATCTGCAACAGTAGCCACTGATACTTGAAACAAAGAAACAGTGTTTGAGTTTTAGAGTCTTAGATTGTATTACCTTTTTTTTACATAAGGAAATGTTTTGCCTTTATTGGATAGGACAGTTGAAGAGAGACGGGAAATGTTTGGATGAGAGAGTTTGGGATGACATGCAGCAAAGGGCTGAAGTCAGAATCGAACCCACATTCGCTGCAACAAGGTTTAAAGCCTCTGTACATGGGGCGCGCAACATAACCACTAGGCTATCAGAGCTCCCATAAGTGAATGTAATTTTGACAATTATGGCATTCTATCCAATTTACCCAGGTGGTTAACAAAGACTTCAAACACAGCATCAGATGTATGTTTGAGTTGGGAAATCTGTTTGTATTTCAGTGTAAGATTTAGGAGGCATGAATGAAAGAAACTTTAAAATCTCAAGGTTTTCTAGGTCAATTTTGCCCCTGCAGAGGAAAAAAAAGTATTTTAATATTAAAAATGCCAATGCCCAATAGAACACTTATTAGAAAACATAACTTCAGGAGGAATTGTATTGCAATGCTAATATTTACCTAAATAATTGCAGCAGTGTTTTTTAATGGCAGCATCAATTCATAAACCTCATCTAAACAAAACAATTGAAATATCTCTAAAACTCATTTTCCATCTTAAAGCCTGTCATTGATTACCAGAAAATTTTGATCCTCAAAGATTGATTCAGAGAAAACAGATTTCCCATGTAAAAAGAGGACCAGATTACACACCTCAACCATCTCGTGACCCAGTGATGTGACAGTGAAATGTCTCAAGACAAGAGAGGGGAAAACAACCCAGCAATAGTCTTTTAATTAAAAGCTTGTCTCGAGTCTGACAGGAGCACTCTGTGGTATCAGAGCCTCTGAGAAACGACACAAAAGGATTCCTCCATGTGTGAAGTCAACAGGACTGCAGCAGACAAAATGAGAGCCAGCAGAGAGATGGCCTCAGCCCAACTGTTTCACAGAGATAAGGAGGAACAGAGCATTTGGGATGGAGCAAATGAAATACGTCAGGCACACAGACTGACAGCCTAACATGATATGTAATTAAAAAATCAAGGTCTGCTAGATGCACACATTCAGGAGTTTATATTTTGGTGGAAATGTGGCACAGAGAATTGTTAAGTTCCCCACTCCATTAGCAGATTTATTTTATTGCAAAATAAATCAGTTTTCTGTCAAACCAGGGAAAGTTTCAGCAGTGGTGAGAGAATCAGAATCAGCTTTATTGGCCAAGTGTGTACGAATGTAACTCTAATAAGTCAATACTGAAGTGATAAAGATTGCAAAGGATTATAAAATAATTATAATAAAATAATAAAGTCATTTAAAGCTCCAGTGAGAAACTTTCTGTTTGTGTGGATTTTGGTGCCCCCCTGTGGACAAAGCGATACCTCATATATTTTTTTTGCTGATTTTGTCCTGCACTGCATAGGCAGTGTTTTTTTTGTTTTTTTTTAATTCAAATTCTTATCCTGCATCAACTTCTTATCCTTTAACTACCAATTGTTCCAGTCATAGAGAATCTCTGCCATGGGAAATGTTTAAACATTTGTTTAGCAGCTGTTAATCACTTCATATGGCACCTACCCCACAACAGCAGTTTAGGGCATTTAAAATAACAACATAGAAACAAAGAGCTTTCTTCCTGATGGTCTTGTTTGGTTTTGTAGGTCATATAGAGGCATCAGTAATTATTTCAGTCGGTTTAATAACCAGGAAACAACTCCTGACAGGAGCTTTAAGTAACTGCAGGTGTTAATATTCTGAAAAGAATAGAGCAAACAGTGAGAGTGTAAACTCTGTGGTATATTATATAAGCACTTACATTATGAACAACTTAGTCTCTACATGTTCACATTATATCTTCTTGATGATCTTCTAAATTTTTAATATTAAAAAAACATATTCCATTAACTGGTCTAAATTGTACTGCACACATGAATGCCCCCTAAAGCTACACAAATCACAGCCTGTGCTGAGATTATAAAAGGATTTATGCCTGAAAGTGTTCAACCCCTTCATGAGCGTTCACAAGATTCTGATCAAAAATGATCAAAATCTCTTTACTACGTGGTGAGACAAGGTTGGAACATTAATGAACAAAAACTTCAGCATAGAAAGAGCACGAGAACTACGTGAGATCAGTCCATCCGAGCCAGGAGCCGGTTTAAAGCATCAATTTAATGAAACATCCAATGTGTCAGCAAGTCAAAGTGGTGGTTAGAGGGAGTTTAAATGGAGTTTAAATGGAGCCAGCCCACTGGAGCTTCAGACATAAGGTCATTATTTCTTGCCAAAGCTCTCTGTTCCCATCAGTGTTTTTTTACCATTTGATTCATGTGTAGCAAACTGTGCATACTCATTACAGATTGGGAGCAGGTGCTTTCAGCTAACTGGATATCATAATGCTGTGTCAGTCACCACATTTGGGAGGAAAATGGTTCTGACTGACACTCTAGAGTCTCCTGGGTCCCAGGGAGGATTTTAAATTGACTATTCAATGTAGGGCATCAACAAAACTCCCTGAAAGAAATCCAAAAAGAGTAACCATGAAAAAGGCTTGAACTGACAAAAGTGTAAATATAAACTTTACTTTTCCTTCCAAATTAATTAGACTTGGAAATGAGTGTCCAATGCACTGTTATGTCTGCAAAGGAGCGTCTAGGATAACGACCCAGCAATAGATAGAAGTGACATTTCAATTAGAATTCCTGTCACTGACTCTTGAATTAATAAGACACTCAAGATTGACCACTCATACATTGGCCTTCATGATGACAGGAACAATGTGAATACTTTTACAAAGTGACGTTTGACACTACTGTTGTCTTTTAGTCAGTTGCTGAATGCATACTTATTGCCATGAATGTAGAAAATTGAAGTTTAGGAGTTTGAACTCGGATTAGAAAGCTGAAATTGATTTAGTAATGTGTTGTTTGTATTCGGTCATCTTTGATGCTTTTCTCCAAAACAATTTAACCTTAATGTCATGCTGTAAGAATGTCATAATTGAATAAAAAAGAAAACTAAACAAGAGTCTTTTGAAGGAGCTTTCAGGTCTTTGAGCTGATTTAAAGTATACAGAGTTCAACACCTTATTTTAGCATGTTAGCCTGCTATCATTTGCTTATTAGCATTCAATGTTTACTTAAGCAGAGACTGGTGGGCATTTGAATGTTTTCTATCAAAGGGATATTTTGCAATATGGATGTCAAAAAAGTGTTGGTGATAGTTCCTTTTATCAATAAAATCCTCAAGGTATTATACAATACAAGATTACTGACTGAGATTTTGAGTAAAATAAAAATAACTGAAAATGTACTCGGCAGATAAAATGTTAAATTTATTTCCATCCCTCACATCCTCTGCACTTTCACTTAATTTTGGGATGAGATTTTTCGCTGATGTAGTATATAGTTTAGAAGATAGTATGCAAGGATTAGCCTAGAAAACCACAGTGTAATAATTTGTAGTTCTTCCAGGACACCAACATTGTGAAATGATGGTGCTGGTGGCTGGTTGAATGTCGGATTGTTCTGCCTTGCCAAGCTGCCACACAGAGGATATTGACGATAACTGCCAGTGTGTCCATACTAAACAGAGATAGATATAGGGAAGAATGTAAATCATCAAAGAGTAGGATATATCAGTCCAGGTCAAGTTGGTGGGCCAACAACAGACACATTTCTATATCTTCTAAATATCGCAGTCCATAACAAAAAATGATTTTTATCTCACAAGATTGAATCTAGTTCACTTTTTAAAGATTAACTTGAAAACAAAGTTATTTCCTCTTGTGGCCTGATTGGTCAATCTTGCATGTCTAATTGGTATTGCCAGATGTTTGGAAGCATTCCCATGTGTTACAGATTTAGCCCTCTTGCATAACCGATATCAAACGGTTCCTCTGAATGAACATTTTTAGGGTGGGAAATTCCTCTCCAGTTTTCAAGGGGGATTCAACAAGGTGTGATGAACCTGCCATCGCAGCCCCATTTTACGGTACACTTCCCACAGCAATCCCCCGTGGGATCCGTGTCTCATTCCACACCTGATGTTGGCTCCCCACCTGATCTCGGCAGTCGTTCAAAACAACTACGCTCAGTTTCACAAACAGATGCCACATCAGACCAACAGATAGGTCTGATTGTGGACTTGTTTTTTTTCTCCCTCTGACTTGTCTGCACTGTGCCAAGATAACAGATTACATTCAAAGAGTTTACTGAGCATGATTATCCCCATGAAGTCACTCTGTCTGATTGACAAGCAGGGTATTACACACAGACAAATGAGCACTGTAATAGCTAATTGACCGCTCATTCATGTCCTGAACACAATGTTCTGTGAGGAGAGGAGGGACTATATAACAGCAATTACATTTAGCAATGTGTGTCACTGTGCTTATCGATTTTGGTGCATTTCTTCCAGTCCTTTTTTTTTGTGTGTGTGAGAAAGTCAGATGCTGTTCCTTGGAGATAGGACTAAATATCAGATGTTTTTTAATGGGCTTCTCTCTTAAAAGCTGTCTATATTTCAAAGTAATCTTGCTGCAGAAGTGTGGTGTGTGTGTGTGTGGTTAAAAGCCACAGTTGATCCAGAGATTACACCCTAACCTACTTGCCCCTTTGAGATAAACTGAAAAAAATAAAAATCCTGGGGCTAGAATATTCATCCTCAGTGAGTATGAGTTCACATGACTATTAGTCAAAGTGATGCTGCACTTACTACGTGGAGAGCTCATGATTTAATTAAACGTGTGGTGTTCAGTACAAAGCTGTGATATGTGGCTGCATAATGCACAAGTTTAAGTGTCACACATACGAAACACAGAGTGGCTGAACTGATTTAAAATGCTATACAGGAGCAATGAGTATAAAATGTATTTGTGTGTAAGTTATTGACTATGTGGTACAATAAATAAGCAAAGGGACCAACAAGCCATTGTGATGGACCAACATGTCCATTTATCATCATACTAACAATCTTTAGATTGATCTTTCAATATCCTCAAATAAATCAGAGAAAATAAGTTTGCTTTGTTGACTGCATGGGGTTTCATGTTTGAGTCCTTTTATAATCCTCATAATTCAAACATGCAATATAAGAATTTTAGAAGCATATCACTATCACAGGTGGCTATTTCCTTGTGATTTTTTTAAGGGGAATAGGCTTAGCTTTTAACTCTAAATAATAATAAAAGGCCATAAATGCCTTTAATAGTAACAGCCATATATCATTCCGAT
Source organism: Labrus bergylta (assembly GCF_963930695.1). NCBI lineage: Eukaryota > Metazoa > Chordata > Actinopteri > Labriformes > Labridae > Labrus > Labrus bergylta. Next base: position 26,177,728 of record NC_089207.1, on the reverse strand, counting down.
AACACAACACCATTTTTCTTCTAATGTAAGTCTTTTTTCCCTCCCTGAAAGGCAAAATCCTGATAAACTATCCACCAGAACAATCACAAAAGCACATTGGAGCAGCCCGATTCTTTTTAGGAAATTTGAAATGAAGGACATGAAGCATAAAAGCTTGTTTCATAGACTGCTATTACATATAGCAGTCATATAACCCCTGGCATCCTCTTTGTGCACCCACTGCTGCCCCCCTTTTTTCTACAGCCATTTCCTCTTATTAAGGGCCATGACTCGGCATCCAGCGAGTGCACACAGCTGGACTTCGGTCCTCAAATGAAATCTTCTCACCACCTTCAGCATCAAAAGGGAACTATAATTTAAGTTATTTCCTAAAATAGAGGCAACCAGACACATTGAAGGTACACAATTTATAAAGAAATAGTAAGTGGGGTACCATCTTAAATGTGTATTTTAAGTAATGGGGGTTATTCTCTGCATGTAAGTGCATTTCAGAAAGGCAAGAATAAGGTGTATTGCCTATTATTCAGATTAAACCTATGCTACTTTAAATCTACTTCATAGTAAAGTGGTTAAGTCAGCTCTATGAAGAATTGCTGGGCCAGGAACCAGCTAGCTCATTAGCTCAGTAAAACACAACTTACCACATCAAATGTAAGGAGTGCACATTAAGCATGTTCATGAATCAGCTCTGGAAAGGCCGTAAATAAACTTTTTTAGTCTTTGCATGGATCAAGGCTAGCTGATTCCTTTTGCTAAAAGTCTTTCTGCCTATCTTAGCTAACTAGCTGCTGACGTAAGGTATATAAAGACATGACAGTGGTATCAATATTCTCATCTTAATTTAATTAAAAAGTTATCAAAACAGATCAACAAATTACATAGTATGCTTTAGAGTTAAGAGAAAGTATTTTTTGACTTTTGGTTGAGCCAGGCCTGCAGAAAAAAAGTGCTTCAAACATGTTCAATGAAACATTTAACATTAGCTCTTTGAATTTCCTCCCACTTTATTAAAGAATATATTAATTGTTACTGCATTGTGATACAAGTATAGAAATTCAAACCTGCAAATCCCAACCATCCACTATAGACACCATAATGATGATATATTAGCTCCACTAGAGAAGGTCTTCCTTATTGCTAAACGTTTAAAGGTGTTTCAAGGCACATCGACCCGGCAGACCCTGAAAGAATGCTATATCTGTTTTTTTTTTTCATTTTATCCCTGAGAGAACTAATGTGTTTTGTTGTTGTTGTTGTTTTTTGCGTTAGAGTGTTTGCTGCTCTGTCTTTCATGTTTATTTCTCCTAAACAGGAACACACAGTCTTCTCTGAGTGACAACCTGTCAGCAGAAGCCTGGCACATTTGCTTTGTGACAGATGACAATGCATGCTCTCATGTCCTCACAGGCCTCAGAAGAACACATTCAGAAAGAGCTCACGCAGTAAAATGTCAGGTTTATCAGACACGACAAACTCATATCTGAGGCAGGGGATCGTCTTGAGTTGTCATGTTGCAGTGGACAAATCTTTTCACAGATTTTCTATTTAAAGTGTAAAAAGAGTCAAAATGACTCGTGTGTCTGACATTTAGTGACATTCAACAGGTATGTATTGTTTGCTGCTGTGCACTGACATCATGCCTGTAGGTTTTTCTGTCATCTCCTTAACAATAAAAGTGGCATATGTAGAGCATGGATGTGTGTGTGGCATCGAAAAGAGGAAATACAGTAGACTGGCCTAAATTGCTGATATCCATGAAATCAGCGACTCTTTCAGACTAGGCGACTGTGAATAGCTGGTTCTCTGCAATCAACAGCTTTGTGTGTTCTTGCGTGATAATTGCAACCCTGCAGATGATGAATCTTACCAAAAATAGTTTCTCGATTCAAATTCTCCGTGCAGAGCTCAGTGTGGCAGTGGTTTTGTCACATGTTCAAGTCACAGACATACCCGACTGCATGTTTGCATGTTGTGAATGCACTGTCTTTGATTCTTTTTTTAGCTCAGAGGTCATGCTTTCATTGATCACATGGCACGGCGGTCAATAATCACTCAGAGGACAAATATGCTTTTAGACTAAACATTATGAGCCTCAAGCAAGTATTACCCACCCATTGCAAATCATATCCAGAGGGTAGATTATTGTTTGCCACATCGATGTCCATCATTTAAAAAAAAAAAATATATGGACACTATATTCTCCTTGTATTTATGTGCTACAGAATCAGTGATCGTCTTTACCATCTGTTTCGGAGTATATAAGCAATGTGCACACAAACATCTGTATCCCCTAACAATACCATTTTTGAATCGTTAAAAAATCCAAACATTTTAAAATCTCCCACAAGCTTTAGTTTGTCAAAAGCTCTCTACTTGCATAAACAATCTAAAACTGATTTATATAAGTGAACCCGGAGCTGTTCTGTCTCCTTTATTTTCAGAGGGGAAATTGAAAAGCTCCCTGCAAATGTAATAGTTTGTGTTGCTGATAGTTAATGTGAGCATGTTTGACAGGAAGCCAATTGTTAGATGAGAGAACAGTGCCTGTAAGGCAGGTCAGCAGCTTGCTGGACTCAAAGCTCACTGAGTCAAATGGCCAGTGGCAAACATTGACCAGTTCATATATTGTGAATCAATCACACAGACAGCAATGAGGTACTGACTGGCAAACTGTGTTAGGATGTACTAATTGAACATCAACACATGTAAATATACTCAGTGTATATCTGCAGTGTATAGGGAAGCTGCTTCAGTATTTGATGAAGAGTAATAATGTACAAAATGAATGATACATTATGGATGATCCTGAGATCAATACAAGTGTTCAGAGACTGAAGTCAAAGTGAAGTTTGGATTTGGTGAAATGATTTCTGTCAGGATGTTTTGTCCCACTTGTCCTCAGTGCAGTGTGATCTATAAGTGGGACAGAGAACAGCGCCCCTGCTGGTTGTTCTTCTGTGTATTGTTTCCTAAACAATTGCTCCAGCTAATGCAGCATCATGGCAAGCAGCTTTGTAATGAACACTTTTTGCAATAAATCATAACTTTAGTAATTACAATTACTAATATACAGCCGGCTATATTTCTATTTCAACTGCTCTTGGCAATAAAAACAAATCTTACTTTAACCAGTAAATATGCCACATGTTTACATCATGAGATTAGATTGGAGACAGAATTCAATCTAGCAAATTGTCCTTTTTTAGTCACAAATATTGATTTATTTGAATAAAATGACATATATAGGTGATACTTTTAACATATTGAAAGCCTACTTTAATGGTTTTTTCACTGAATTTCACTTATTTGATATTTGATAATATTATGAAATAATCCTTACTTTACAAAGATATATGATGTGTCAGTTTTCCCTGTTTATTAGGATTCGTCTTTGATCATATAGGATCTGTACCTTTGAGTAAATTGATGTGAAAATAAGAAGAAAAATGAATCTGTCACACTGACATTTAAAGATTAAAGCCTGAAACAGCTAACAGTACAATTGTCGAGAGCACAAAGTTAAAAAAGAAAAAAAAAAGGCTTCTAAACACAAATTCAATTTCACCTTCTGTAATGCAAAACCAAGTTTAAACAGTAATGATGAAATACTTTAAAAAATATATTATTATTATTCAATCAGATCGAAACCATTTGCCGTTTTGGAATGACTGTTCTTGTGTTTGTTTCTTTGTTTCCTGTAAAACAAATGATGCATCTGGTTGACTGACTCTCTTCATTAAGTTGAAACTGGATCCATCACTGCCCCTGACTGTCGCCTTGTTGTCTGTTTGGCTTGTTAAGAGAATGGATAGGGAATTCTCCTTCACTTGTCAGTAAATATATCAGAGTTTATTGCAGTCTACCTCAAGTGTGGGCTCATCTGTTTCCCAACTCTTAGTTACATGCTTCACACTCTAATAGCACTCTAAATCCCAGAGACAACAGTATACAGCTCCACAGTAAACAACAGCACTGAGCAGTATATATAGATAAGCTGCACATTCGTTTTTCATTTGAAAAGATAATTAATTTCTTGATTATCTAAAAATGTTAAGATGGCGTGCATAGTGTTGCTAGGTGACAGAAGCTTTGAAACATTAAAATCAATATGATCATTTGTCCACTTAACAAATGATCTGCTTGAATAACCCCCACAATATGTAACATTCTGCTTTACACATGTTTTATAAATATACAAACAGAATGCAGAGGTAAGACGAACAGGCCTATAGGAAACAGACAGGGACCAGACCACAACCATGTGATTGACACTTAAAGGAGAAAAAAGTGTGCAGACCGAACGCGTTCTAATTTCCCATCATTGGGAATCATTCCAGCAACATACAGTCAGGAGAGCTGTGTCACAGAATCCAATAATTGGAAAATCACAGCCAGCTCTCCAAATGATCCCCAATACACTGAGGTAATTTTGCTGTGTCTGAACACCAGCTACTCCAGCATCTGAAATAGGCACCTGTTATAACGTCAAAAGTAAAAGGAAAAAATAGCTCCTGTAACAGTTAAGAATAACCTCTAGCAAAGAATCATCAGATGAAATGCAGCGAGGGTCATGAATCAGTGAATCATTTATAACACTTAATTTATAAAAGGCCTTAATGGCATCAAAGAAACATGATTAAACATACTGTCTTCATTATTGATGTTGAAGTTTCCACACTTTTAAAGATAGCTTCCTACTGCATACATACACCACAGAAATATATAAAGCAATCCCACTCAGATGTGTAAAGCATGTACAAAAAACAACCATACCTGTTTCCTGAACAACAAACAGTATGAAATGTAAGTGTGAATTTTAGGTGTATAATGTATCAATACCATTGTTTTTTGTTTTTTTTTGTTTTTTTTTATCCCTGCTTACAAACCAATGTGATGAAGCTGCATGACTATTCTGCATAGATTTGTTTTTGTTTTTGGTCTACTATAGCTGTTTCGTGAGATGTCTTATTTACTAGCCTACTTTTCTATATTGGAAGATTGTATATATAGCCTAAATATTTAAAAATGTTTTTATTGTATAACTATTTGGCCCACCTATTACTATTACTATTATTATTATTATTACTACAATATTTAAATGTAATAATATTATTTATTATATAAGTGCTATCTATACATGAACCGTGCAATATCTAGGCTGTTAATCCATCAGTGTATATTCATATTTGTAAATATTGTTTGTATTTTCAATTACCTGCGCTTGAGCATAGCTTATTACTTATACTACTTTATTATTGCTTTCACTTGGTACTTATTATTATTATATTGTTATTACTATTTTTTTTTATATATATTGTGAACTTATCTGTACTTCCCACTGATTTTTGGTGTTATGAGCAACTGTAGCAAACAAATTTCCCCCTGGGATTAATAAAGTATTTCTGATTCAGATTTTGGTTTGCATCATTCCTTTGTGGTTAGTACAACTTCACGTTTGCCAAACTACATTGCAATATAATAGAAAGACTTGAATCGATATATACTTGATGCATATCTCATATTACTAATGCATGTTGTTTTCGTTTGGAGAAACACAAAGTTACCATTATGTTTCTTACCCCGCATCTCTGCGCAACTTTAGCGCAGTGACGACGCTCAGGAAACTGAACCTTTGACCTCACAGAGTTGAACCAATCGCTGTGCACGTTGTTGAGAGGTGCTCAAGTGAGGTTTACAACCTCTCGTCAACATGGTGAGTAAAACAATTGAAAATAATAGACAATTTAGAGTAAGGTTGAAGTCTATAACAGTGAAATGAGTACGTCTAGTTTATTCTTGTGTGGTGAATGACCGGGTTTTAGTCTCTGTGATACAGAAACAAAGTTATCATCCGGGTACGTTATCGGTTAGCATGTCACGTTAGCCCTGAGCTAATTTAGCGGTACATGGATCTGACTAAGTCCTGAACTGAAGCGTTGTGTGGGACCAAACAAAAAACACTAAAACGTTGTTGACTTAAGTTACAGGTTTGACTAGTAAATACACGCCATGGTTTATATTCTAAAAAACGTGTAATACTTGTTAAAGGAGTATAAAGTTAATAGAAGAGGTAGCTAATTATCTGTAGTTTTGTTAGTTTAACGTTAACCATAATTCTTCACCAGGAATTAGACAGAGCCCACAGTTATTCATAAAGGGTACTTACATGGTAGCAGATTATCACTCCGAGACAATGGTGAGAGTTGTGCTCATGTACAAGTGTTTTCCAACTTCCAATTCAAATCATAGTTTTTGGGCAAGAATCCCGAAATAACTTATAATAAAATAAAATAGAATAAAATTACTTTATTGATCCCAAACTGGGAAATTGTGGCGTTACAGCAGCAGGTTGTCCAAACACACAATATGAGTAAAAAACACAATATTAGCAAATCTAAACACAATATAATATTAAATACAAAGTAAATAAGCACTAAAAATATCAAAACTAAGAATGTGAATATATATACAACCAGGATTTAACTCAGCATTACTAGTCTTAAATAGGAAGATTAAATATGGAAGATTAAATGTAAATGTGCAAAAACAGAGTTGTAAATGGACAGTATTGACATAAGTTAAAGTGCATGAGTATTAAAGCTCTGCTCAGGGATGATAACCGGGTCTACAGTATGAAATATACTACCTTTTTCCACGAGGAAGAGCAAGCCTTAAATCTGACCATATCAGGTGATAGGTGCATTGTGCAAATTTTGATATCAGGTGGTTTGGTTGAAATTAATAGGATCAGACCCTGAAAAACCAATATTGATTCAAATAAACAAGTTGTACTAATAATACACCCATGAAGGGATGGATTCAGATTGACAGCCTTTTCAGAATAGCCATGTAAGCAGTTTCAGAAATATCGTTAAGATTAAACTAGTTGGCAATAGGGGCATCAATTGAATCCCCAGAATATTTATTTATTTATTTGTTAGGGTCAGTGCATATTAATGAACAGCTGTAACAATTACAGCTGTAAAAATGCCAGATCATAGCAGAAGTGCTAGTTTCCATCTGTTGTCCCTAGGCAGGTAACAGAGAAAGACAAATTACAAATAAAATACAAAGGCACAAGTGACACAAGACAATAATAGAGGTTAAAGGTTAAAGGTGGTCACAGACTTGGTTTTCTTTTGTCCACTGTTTGAGGTGTGTTTTGAAGGTAGCATATGTTTATGCACATATATTGCTGAACTTCAGTGTAACATGCAGATAGATTAGTTACCAAGAATTAATTTAACATTGTTTTCTAAAACAAAGGCAAACAGAAATTAAATATGTTTCTACATGTTGTGCTTAATTCTCTTTGGATGCAAAAAGCTCCTTGAAGAGTAGCAGCTTTGGTGGCAGTGGGACCGTTGAAGTGCACTGCATTGTACTGTGGTGTTTTCTATGATTGGTCCACCCTTCTTTTCTTATCCTAAAAAATGTGGAGTTCACATTTGAAACTCTGAGAATGTATTCATGTACTCCTTAGCTTCAGTCAAATGTAAATGTGGAATATATACTTAGGTCTTATATGGTCATCCTAAAACATGAGGATATTTGGGATTTGCGTTCCACAATAAACAACAATAACTTAATAATACCAACTAGTCAAACTTCTCTCTTAAATACAGCATTAACAGTCATATTGTAGAAATGCTTTAATACTTTAATAAACTTAAAGACATATTTAGGGAAACTGCACCGTTAGTGTCAGTGAAAGAAGCATGCTGCTGACTGTGCATCCCACCACTGGCTGTTGTGAGTTCTCTAACTCTGTGTGGTGTTTCTTATTCATCACAGTCTTCATCGGAGGCTAATAATGGCCCGAGCCAAGCGCCACCTTATCCAGGTGTACCGCCCTCAGGGATACCTCCCCCCTTTGTAAGTCAGTGACAGATATATTAAAAAAAAACAAAAAAAAACAATTAGCTACCAACAACTGTCATATAGGGACGCCGTGTGAGTGGTAAATATAAATGGTCTTCGATAATGTTTCATCTTATCTTACGCATCCTTTTCTATTTTCCTGTACATTTGTCTAGATGGGACCACCAGGAATACCGCCCCATTTCCCTCCCATTGGGATGCCTCCCATGGGACAACGACCACCTAGCATGACTCCTATGCCTCCTGGTATAATCCCCCCTGGGATAATGCCGCCAATGGGGGCCCCACCAATGGGACAGGTGAGTCGAGTAGATTTGTCTCTGTTAAGTTCAGTAGGCCTGTGTTTCTGCTGCTTTTCTTTTTTCATAAAGCTCTGAATCTGAGTGAGAGACCTCAACCCACAATTTCAGTCAATCATTTATAACATTTTTAGTTATTTAGTAACAAGTTTATCAAAAATGTATCTGATTACTTTTTTTAATATAAAGTATAGGGCAAGTCAAATGGTATAATATTATTTACAACGCCTAAATAGTAACAATAAAACTTGAACTAGCAAGTGTAATTCTGATAGAATTAAAAGCATATAAATACCTGCAGTCAAGCAGGTCCAGAGAAGCAGATGGGTCGTTAACCATGAACAACAGAAACCTGTGAGAAGAGAGAGAAATAAACTGTTGGAGGATCCAGATAAGTGACCTGCATTAACAGGACATGAATGCATACATTAGAGAGGAAGAGGAGGAAAAAAAGGAGCTCTGTATCAAGACCCTCAGCTAAGCCTGAAGCAGTATATCGGGGGTTTGGTCCAAGGCATCTCTGAGCCAGCTCTAACTGTAGCTTTATTAAACATGGTTTACATGGTGTACTTTAATGCTGCTCACAGCCAGCCATTTGAAGGCAGAATTAGGATTTATGCTAGCCAGTATTTACTGGCTTCTGGCTGGCATTAGGTGCAGTGGTCTGGAATATAAAGATACACAGGGCCAAAATGTCTGGCAGGGAAATATGTCAAATAAACAGATCATTAAATGATGAATAATGGCATATTAAATATTGTTTTCATCTCGCACATGTAGAATATTTGCAGACTATATTACCACCACCCCTCTTTTTATCAATACACTAATGTAAAGATGTTTTGCAGAGAACTTAAGTATAAACTTATTATTCAATTAATTAGATTTAATTATAAAACATCTGTTTAAAACCGAAAATCCCTACATGTTTGTGTTCAGTTAAGTTTGATTTGACTGAAATCAGATTGTGTGGTGTGCAGCCTTGTTCAGGGTTTTACTTTGATCACCGTGTTGGTCAGTCTGGGGGCTTGACTTCCATTGTGTAGAAATAAAAAGATTGAAGTGAGTAGACTGAGAATGTTGTTATTTATTGCAATTCTCAGCATATCGCAAAATGTTTCAAATTTCAATGATATCATAGTGACTTAAGTATCTGGATAATATATTGTTGGGCCTCTGTTGATTCCCACCCTTTCCATATGGTGAGTTATTATTTCAAATATGGAAACAAAGGAGGCAGGACAGGCGTTACACGTTCATCTTGTTCACTAATAATCTTATTCAGCTATTTTTGCAAGAGCCATGATGTGAAGTGCAAACTTAAATTTAATTTAATATTAATGTCCTCATGCAACCACATCAATTAAGTGCTGATAATAACAGACAGCACACTGCTGGTAATCACAGTCCCTTGCAGCACAGTTTTCAGAAATGTATTGACTTATTGGTGTGTTAGTCTTCTGAGCTGTCAGAAACTATTTAATTGACAACAAAACGATCATACTTGACAGAACTGATGATGGATAAATGCCATAATAAATCTTAAATTGTAATAAGCTGGAGTTTCCTTCAACTCAAGTATGCTTTATTAGAGGAGAGAGATTGATAAATGTTCACAACTTTGTTTTATAGGAGAGTTATTTAGCTTTTATTTTCATACTGTGCCTCTACTGTTAAAAGAGTTGACTTTACCATGAAGATGGTTTGTTTATCATTTTGAACCTCTATCATCAGTTGACGTAAATTGTCACAATCCTTCTTTTTTTTTTAAACTTGTGTATTTGTGTTTTTTTTTATAAGCAAATCTGGATGAAATTAAGCAAGCATATGTGAACTTGTCATGCATATAAATAGGTGTGATATTTGGGGTGTTTGATCCAGGTGCCAGCAACACAAGACTGAAAAGGTGGTGAAACGGTGTATTTGGGTGTGATGTAGCTTCGCAGGTTTCAAGCTGTGACATCACACCATTAAAGCAGACTCGGTTTCTATCCTACCTTCTCCCCCCAGCTGCAAGCAGCCTTCATCACAGACAGTAACAGCCTATCTCACACTGTGTGTCCTACTACCTCTGCCTGAACTAGGTGGAATGGAAAAACCAGATGAATAATTCATGATGCCTTTTTTTTTTGTTAGATGCCAGGCATGATGCCACCCATGATGCCAGGGATGATGATGCCCCCTCGCATGCCAGCTGCGGCTGTACAACCAACAGGACCGGTAGCTTTTTCTCACTACTTTTCCACCAGTGCTCTGTTTCTCACCTGATAAATATACACTGCAATCTGTGAAATGCTGGATGAAGCATTCAGGCAATGAATCATCACAGCTGGATATCAAGTGATATCATATCCCTAAAAAAACATCACTTTATTCTTCACCACACATTGAGACAAATGGCTGTTTTCACTTTGATTTAGCCGTTAATCACTGGAAAATCTTTTTTAAAAAGCCTGTTTTATTGTTCTGTTTTAATGAGTAGTAAGCAATTTATGTTAATGAGCAATCTAATATATGAACTGTGACAACATTAAGACAGCTTCACATATCAGATAGATATTCCCTCAGTCATTACAAGTATTCTTTTTTTCATCTGAGGTGTATCGAGTTTGTTACTAATTAGGAGAGCTTTGTCACTTACTGTGTTTTGTGAATGATCCGTCTGTGCTCCCACTGATTTAATCACTCACTGGAAAAGAAGTGTTAACTGTCTGATTTGTGAGTCTGGGATATAATTCACTAATAACTGTGTCTTTTCGACAGCCTGGTGTTGACTCCACAGGTAAGATCTTTCAGTTGTCACTTTAAAATTAGCTTTCTAAGCTTTCTTATTTTGTTATGACTTTAAAGTACAGCGTCTGACTGATTTGTGTGTTTATCGTCACAGCTGCTGCACCCGGAACAGCTGTAAGTGTCATTTCTCATATGCAGTAATTTCTATTGACAATTTAGACTCATTTTAGATGTTATCATCATTCCCTCCAGCCTTCTGTTTTCTATCCTGCAGTTTGAAATACTGTTTGTTTCTTTGTCCCTGCAGAGTACCACAAATGGATCTCCACATGAAGAACAGACAAAGAAGGTTTGTGCACATTTAACCTTCAAAGATGGATGTTAAAGACTTGACTTTACTCACAGGTTGGTCGTAGTTGTGTTTCTGTTCTGAGTAGTGAAACAGCTGATCCATGTGTTGTTTTTGTCTGCCACAGAAGTCCCTGTGGACAGAACACAAATCCTTGGACGGGAAGACTTACTATTACAATACAGAGACCAAGCAGTCCACATGGGAGAAGCCAGATGACTTAAAATCTCCTGCAGAGGTAAAACTTTTATCACCATTAAAACAGCTCTAACATCTACTTAAAAGGTGCCAGCAAACATCCATTTATCCACCCACTTAATTTTTTACATGAACATTAAATTCAGTATATCTAACATATTCAGTTGGTAACTTGTTTTTATCTGTTGACATCATGTCATTATGGGATATTTTAAATCAACTTTTACATTTTAAGTCTCATTTTTATTATATACATACATAAACAAATTTTTATATCATTTATTAATCCCTCAGGGAAATTACACACACACACATATATATATATATACACACACACAGTTACATACATACATACATACACATATACCAGTGTTCTTTTGCATTGTATCACAACTGAATTATTGTAATCCTTGGTTTTATTTCACCTTTTCAGCAAATGCTATCTAAATGCCCTTGGAAGGAGTACAAGTCAGACACAGGGAAGCCTTATTATTACAACTCTCAGACGAAGGAGTCCAGATGGACCAAACCCAAAGACCTGGAGGATCTGGAAGGTACAAAGCTGCTGTTTGATGATGTCAAACCTGTTGTGATGTTTTCCCCCCCCATCCTCCATGGATGAGCCTTTACAGTAACCGCATAGTGAATGGAAGGCCCCTGGCTTGTTTGTACAAACACACAACGCACAAATACAGGAGCACACAGTGGCTCCTCGTGCATTTATCTCTGCTGCTCTCTAATCTGCAATGTGCTTTGAAATGATAACAACCATCTCCTTTTGTTTATTCCAGCTATGATCAAAGCTGAGGAAAATGGGTAAGAGCTTCCTGTTTACCTTGACTTACTCTTCACTGTTGCACTATTTATTATGAACAACACACAGCGGTTATTGAAAGTGATTTCTTCCCCCCTTGTCTGTTTAATTATTAATGACGGAGAACTTTTTATTTTTATGGAGTAAGCATTTCTTTTCCAGCCGGGTGACATTTTCCTGGTGTTCCTGTGCTCATGTGTTGTGCTGGCTTTTGACCTGTCACTGTGTGATTTCAGAACGTCAGAGGCAGTGGCTCCTGGCACCGCAGCACCTCCTGCAGTGCTTGCAGATATCCCAGCCACTATGGCAACAGTAATGGAGGTGGAAAGTAAAATGGCAGTCTCGGAGGAGCAACTGTCTCAGGCGGCCGTGCATCATGCAGCTGAGGTGAAGATTGCAGATGCACCTGTGGCTTCCTCAGAGAGCCCTGCCCCCACTGAGGTCACAGCCAGGTAAACTATGATCTCCAATACAGGGGTGGGATATGTCTCATGTCACGGTCACAGTTACCGTCACTGTATGTACTGAGCACTCATTCCACTTAGTTTTTGCTTGTTTATGTGTTTAGTTTACTTAGTCATTAGATGTTTTTGAAGAACTGATAAATGCTCTGTAATGCTCTATGATCCTTCATGCAAACATAGTTCATCCAAATGCATCCATCTTTTCTTCAGTGTTGAAGTCGCAAAGGAAGAACGGCCAGAGCTTCAAAAGAAAACATACAAGTGGAATACAAAAGAGGAGGCCAAGCAGGCCTTCAAAGAGCTGCTGAAAGAGAAGGTACATCAGGCTGTTCAATGAGGTCGAGTTAAACACAGAAGAGACAGTGTTATCTCTGTTAGTCTGTTGTACCGGTTGTTACTTGGCATTTAGCAGATCAAATACAAAGATAAAACTCTGCTTGTTTGACTGTGCTCTCCTGAACATTAGGATCCATTAGTGTGCTTTTGTTTACTGTCTCCAGCCCCATAAAAACTGAAACTGTTATGTTGGTCAGTCTAAAAAATTTTGACTGTGAAGTAGCAGCTCCCGAAGGCAAGGTTTTTTTTTTATAAATCACATTTTAGCAACAAGGAGATTCAAAGTGCTTCATACATGACTTCAAAAGCATCATGACAAAGAGACATTAAAAATTATTAACACAAACCTTTCACAATCACAGAGGAGATGAATAGGAAATTTGTTCATTCTTAAGAAATACGAGATTAAGAATAAAAAAACATCAATTAAAATACACGATGTGTCCTCACATTTTAAATGTAATGTTATCTGCTCTGCAAACCTTTCAGTGTTGTAGACACAGATTCACAAACTGGACTTAACTTATTGAAATGGATTCTGTTAAACAGTCCACCTCAGAACATCTTCCTGAAGAGTTAGGCTCACAGTTTGTTCCGTCTGTGTCGGGCACAGCCCTAAGCTGCTCTGGAAACCCCACCCAGGGGTGCTGTAGTGGTGAAATAAAAGGTTTGAAATTAAATGAAATCCACCCACAGTCTTTACAAATTAACACTACAGCAATTAGAGATTCTAAAATAATTCATTAAAATAAACAAAAACATGTCTGAAATATAATAAGACAGTTTTAAAATAAAAGTAAAAGTTAAGAGTGAAAATGTCTCCAAAACTTGAGACGTGACGCCTCGTCACTTTGAGTGGAGCTGAGTGTGTGTCTGCGGCCTGTCTCAGTGCTGTGTTGTATAAAATGTACAGACACATTTTTTCAGCCTGTCTGTGAGTCACTATTTCTGCATCAGCAACTTTTGTTCAGGATGTCAGACAAAGAGCAGATTATGCCTGATGGCAAACTATATCAATACATTTAACATACTGTGCCTCTAAAGGAAAAAGAACAAGACGACCCATGCATACATGCTCATATTTATAGTTTTGGAGAAACAAAAAAAGTCACTGTGTGTTTCTTGCATTCATGATGCCAGAGCCTCTGACGTCATGAGTACAAATCACTACCTGTTATCTCCTAACATAAACAGTCTTATCAGTACACTCCTGCTGAGCACCGGGCAGACCAACATCTTCCTAAATTAGTAGATTTATGCAGAAGAAACTAACTGCAACTACTGAACTCTATAGTGATGATTTTTTTTTTGTTATTAAGTCGATGAAAATCTCTCAAGTCAAATGCTGAGTGTGGCCTGAAGGCAAATCTTTTCAGACAAAGAGGGAGGTAAAACGAGCGGAATTGCTGCAAATGCTGTGTGTGAAAAAACAATTGCTATTCCTCCTGCTGTAGTTCAGACATTTTCCCCTAATGCCATTTATCTTACCAGTCAGCATCAGGCCATGATCGCCCCTCCTGTCCCCCCTGTAAACTAGAGCTGGGTATTTCCCACAACCTCACAATTCAATAAGATTCATGATACAGAGGCCACACTACGATACAAATCGTGATATACATTTGATTTAAATAATGACCATGTTCTTCACAGAATTCACTACAACAGCTGTTCTTCATTGTTTAGAATAACAGCAGAGGCATGAGACAACTTAAAACACTTCAATTCAGGTCCTCAGAGATCCTAGAAATAAAAACCCAGAGCAATGGCTAAGGTGTTATTGTGAGCCATATCGATTCTGTAACATCTGCATCGATTCATGTTTTTGCAAGGAGCACATGACGATATATTTCCATATTGATTTTTTGAGCACTACTGTAAACTGCACAACAAACGACGTGCAATGGAGCTGAAATTCAGCCAAGTTGATAATCAATCACAACGTTTAGAAATCAGGTCAGAAAGAGCCTAAATCGTTGAGTCACTAGGAATGTGACAAGGTGTAACATTTTACACGAATACTTGTTTAAAGTATTTCATAAAAACAACAACAACAACATGTAAACAGTACTTATACTTATAAAGCTGTCCGTTACACGGGGGTTTTACAATTTCAACCTTTTTAATGATGCTCACTGAAGGGGACATAAAGTCAGACACACTGGCAGAGTTCAGCTGGCGTCAGAAAAGGAACTGTCAAAACAAAGAAAGAAGAAACCCCTAGAATAACACAAAATGACATCTAAATAGAGAAAACAACATCCTCTGAATACTGACTTTAACAACTCCAACAACAAGTAACAACTACATGTTCAAACATAAACAACACGCATAACAGCCAACTATTCTGTCCAGCACAAAGCATGATGGGATACAATGCATGATAGTCTGCTGCTTCAATATTAGAAGTGTTTAGTTTTTTTAACTTTTAAAAACTATTAATCATTGTTTGATGAGTTTTATCATTAAGGGCTGCTTATTACATGAAACTGAACATTGGAAAACAGAAGTTTAGATAACTTTAAAATGAATTTAAATAGATACAGATGTTTTTTTTTTCTTTTTAAGGGTAATATACCACATCAGTCGCTCCTAATGCCTGATGAGTTTACCATCACATACTATGCATTTTGATCTGCACCTAATCCTCCCTCCTTCTGATGAGCCCCTGGGAGGTCTTAACATGATTGTTAAGCTGCACCTCCTGTTGCTGTGCATGTATGTATGGTGCAGGCTGGTACAGCACCACCCACCTTGAATGCAGCTATATTTAAGCTCTTTTTAATTTTGTGCACAAAGCTCTCCTGAGATTGCTTGCCATTTTCTGTGCGATCTTAATGGCTCTGTCTTTATGATTAGCTTTATTGGATCAAAGGCATGGGGCTGGGGGGGATTAAGACACTGAGAGAAAGAGGCATGCCTCACTGAGTTAGAATAACTGTGACAAGTAACAAGACAGGCGCATGGTGGAATCAGTTCATAATGGATGATGGAGCCACTCCCTGAGAGATGCGAGTGGTGCAAAGGACACTTGCATAAGTCTAGAATGGCACTTGTTTGAATTATTGCCTCTCCACACCACTGAACCCAACAACTAGAAGTAGTTAAACATATTGACTGCTGTGACTTAAGCAACACAGCTCATTGTTCTTGTGGCTGTCTCACAAGCTATTTCTTAATATGACTTTAAAACATTTAATTGTCCTTATATTTAAAAAATGTCTAATGCAGTTTTATCATATTTGCTTGAGATTGTCTGCCTCCATGATACTGAAATGTGTTTTCTCTGTTTCAGGGTGTGTCCTCCAACTCCTCTTGGGAGCAGGCTATGAAAATGATTATCAATGATCCTCGCTACAGGTGCACTATTCTCCTGAGACCACTTTTAAGAATGTTTCATCATAGCCGGTGAATACAATGCCCACTAACTTCAGTTTGTCATTTATCTTTGTCTTCAAAGTGCGCTTCCCAAACTGAGCGAGAAGAAGCAGGCGTTCAATGCTTACAAAGTCCAAACAGAGAAGGAGGAAAAAGAGGAGGCCAGAATTAAATACAAGGAGTCCAAAGAAACCTTTCAGAGGTTCTTGGAGAACCACGACAAGATGACATCTACCACCAGATACAAGTAGGAGCTGCAGTGATTTGTTTTTTGCCTTTATTGATTTGTGGTTCCCTGAATTGTCAATATCGTTATTCACACGGGCTCTTTGAAAGGTCATCAATGCCCTGTGCCTAAAGTCCTGCAGTTATAACACTGCTAGCTTTAGGCTTAGCTTGACCTGACCTGTAAACTGTGTTCACTATAACATAGTGTTACCTTTTAGTGTGTGTGCAGATTTCAGGAACATAGAGTGTGTGGGCCCCAATGTTTTAAAACAAGGCGTATCTGACCGCTTTAATTGGCCTTTACTTTCAATCCTTTTGTGTTTTATCTGTATTCTTAGTGCTTTGAATACATGTTTCTTATAAATCCAACACAAACATTATAAATTACAACACATTGTGATTGATGTATACAAGGGAAGTGGGTCCACACTTTTTTTCACATGAAACCTTGAAGTTTTAGTTCAAAGTAGGGTTATCGGTTATGCATTGAGAATTTTGCAGATATTTCAAATCTTTAATCTTCGTCTTGCGTGACACTATCAGTTCACCAGCACGCTCTGGTTTTTTTCACTGTAGTGAAGGTCATCATCGGGGTGGACAGATCGACCGGTGACCTTGACAGAGTGCCAGTAAGAGTTCAACTGGCACTGAGGTTGCTGTGAGGACTGGGGCTCTAATCTGGGATGGCACACTACAGGCAGCCAGACTAGATATCAGGGCTGTTTGTGTGTGTATATATATATGTGTGTGTGTGTTTCTGTGTGTGTGTCCTCAAGTTTAATACCTTATGAAGCTACAGTAAACCTTTTTCTGTGAGTCTTTGGGGCTGTCTTAGAAATAGAGAAATATCATTGCAGATCATGAAAAACAATTGTCCTTCACACCTAAATTACCCGTTATGATTTTTTTTTATTTAGTTTGTAAAATGCTGCCCTCATGTGGGCTATTGTGTGAACATATTCTAAACTCAGTTGTGTCTACTTGTAATCCAGGAAAGCCGAGCAGATGTTCAATGAGCAGGAAGTGTGGAGCTGTGTACCAGAGAGAGACCGGCTGGAGATCTATGAAGATGTTTTGTTCTACCTGGCTAAGAAAGAGAAGGTAAGACTGTTGTGCCCAAAGTCCCCATACGTTTTAAGTTAAGATTTTGTACAACAATCAAGTAGAAACACGCACTTTGCAGTCTTCATCTGCCTGTATCATAAAAGCTTTACTTTGTTACTGTATACACTGGTACAATTCACATCATTCCTCTTTTACAAACTGTGTCCAGGAACAAGCCAAGCAGCTAAGAAAGAGGAACTGGGAAGCTTTGAAGAACATTTTGGACAACATGGCAAATGTCACTTACCGCACCACCTGGTCTGAGGCCCAACAATACCTGCTGGACAACCCTACCTTTGCAGAGGACGAGGAGCTGCAGAGTAAGAGAGCAGATGTCAATGTCTTTGTTTTCTTTCTTCATTTTAAGCCACATTTCAACCTCAGGTTCAGCTGGCTCTGTGTCAATATAAACTTCTTGAGTTCGGCCTGCTGATGCCGTTGTAATCTGCTTACAGATATGGACAAAGAGGATGCACTCATTTGTTTTGAGGAGCACATCCGGGCGCTGGAGAAGGAGGAGGAAGAAGAGAAACAGAAGACTCTTCTCAGGGAGAGGAGACGACAGCGCAAAAACAGAGAGGCGTTCCAGGTGAGAGACACGAGGGTCTCTAATGTGAAACATGTTAGAGAAAAATACTGACCCCACTACTCACATTGCAAAAGTAATATTATGCTCCAGCTTTAAAAAAAAAAAAAATCTGGAGTTTGTTTCTTATTTCCTGTAATTATATTTATGTTATCTGTTGTGTTATTCTCTCAGAAATTTCTGGACGAGCTCCACGATCATGGCCAGCTTCACTCCATGTCTGCCTGGATGGAGATGTACCCGACTCTGAGCTCAGACATCCGCTTCGCCAACATGCTGGGTCAGCCTGGTAGGACAGCGTGCCCCGGCACACGTGGCTCCACATGTCTGCATGAACTCAATGCTCTGACGCACGTGGACATGACATGCAGACAACAACACACGACATAAACACAGAAATAAAACATACAAAGCTCATGGTGTAAATAGTTTATGAACCATAACAGCTCCCTGTTGTACTGTTTCTTTAAGCTCTTCAGTTTCCTAAAACATTCAAACTTAAGGAGGTTCTGCTGTATTTCTTGTTTAGTTTATGCTTCATCTTTTATCATCTATATCATGCAGGTTCTACTCCCCTGGATCTGTTCAAATTCTATGTTGAAGACTTGAAGGCGCGCTACCACGATGAAAAGAGGATCATCAAAGATATTCTAAAGGTAACAGTGCTGTATTCATATCTGCCATCTGTTGCAGGATTATACATATTCTCGTATTAGTCTCTTCTTTTAGCTGTTTTTTATTTTTGCTGTAGAACTACTGATTATTCCTCTTACCTTCTTGTTTGCTCTTGCTGCCAGGACAAAGGCTTTCTGGTGGAAGTCAACACCAGCTTTGATGACTTTGGATCTGTCATCAGCTCAGATAAGAGAGCCACCACACTGGATGCAGGAAACATAAAGCTCGCCTTCAACAGCGTAAGACTTTATGCCCTGCATACTTTTTCTTCCCTTCCAGATTTTCACAAATCCTATGTAGTAACTTAAGACAAACACAGATGCCGGTAAACAAGTGTATTGAAAGAATAAAATATCTAAGTTTACATATATTGAGAAAGTTGGCTGTCACTTTCAGGTGTGATTATTGACTCTTCCTTTTCTGATTCTAGTCTTAATTAACACTAGATGAACCCCTTCTCTGTCCTCTTCACAGTTACTGGAGAAGGCAGAAGCCAGAGAGAGGGAGCGCGAGAAGGAGGAAGCGAGGAAGATGAAAAGGAAAGAAGCAGCCTTTAAGAACATGCTGAAGCAGGCCACACCCCCTCTGGAACCAGAGGCTTCATGGGAAGGGGTAGGTCCTTCATTCAACTTATGCCCTTAATTCATTTCTAGTCTTAAAAATGATTGTACTTTGTTTTTCATGATGAGTAACATTTAAAACATTTCAGGTCAGAGAGAGATTCTTAAAAGAATCTGCGTTTGAAGACGTGACCCTGGAGTCAGAGAGGAAACGGATATTCAAAGATTTCATGCATGTCCTAGAGGTAAGTCTGACATCACAGTAGGAATGGGCTGTGATAACAAGGATTGTGTGTAACATGGTATACCCTTTTTTTTTTTTTTTTAACAGCATGAGTGCCAACATCACCACTCCAAGACAAAAAAGCACTCAAAGAAGTCCAAGAAGCACCACAGGAAACGATCCCGCTCTCGATCGGTCAGTAGACCTCGGCACTCTGCTTTACATAAGACAAGGAGCTGTGGGCAAACAAATAACCTCTCCTGCTCCCATCATGCCTTAACCAATCTCTGAACTTCTGACTTGTATTGTTTCATCAGGGCTCAGAGTCTGAGGAGGAGGAATACCACAAGAAGAAGAAGAGGTCACAGTCCAAATCTCCCTCTGAACGCTCGTCTAGTGGTGAATCTGGTGAGTGGCTTCTAAAGGTCACGTCGTCTGTATGTTATCCTTCACAAGAAGTGGAGCAGTATTGGCAAGTTTGGAGATAACTGAATTTTTGTGTCTGAAACAGAGAGAAGCTATAAAAAGTCCAAGAAGCACAAGAAGAAGGGCAAGAAAAGACGTCACAAGTCTGTAAGTTTACAAGGACATGGAACTCTTTCTTTAATTTAAATTTGCATGTTTTGACTGAGTGTTCACTAATGGTGATTCTGATGACCAGGGATCACCAGAATCTGACAATGAGAAGAGAGGGAGAGAGCGGGATGGAAAGCGTGAAAAGGACCTAGAGAAAGACAAAGAGAACGACAAGTCTCGTGGGAAACCTCGCTCGGACTCCAAGCAGAAGTCTCCTAAAAGAAAAGCAGTGAAGGAGGAGGTGGGTTTCTGTTTTCATGGTTTGTTTAAGCTGATGGAGACTGGAGCACTGAATGTTCAGTAGTAAGTCTTTGTGTTGTGTTCAGGGCGGCTGGGATACATCAGGCAGTGAGCTGAGTGAAGGAGAGCTGGAGAAAAGAAGAAGAACTTTACTGGAACAGCTGGACGCACCTTGATGACAACACTTCTTCTGGTCTTTTATTTGTGATTGTACAATTCTCCAAACATGCATTCCTCCCTGAGCTCATCTGACTGTTCTGGTCACACACACCGGCCTGGACAGACTGTGTGAGGTTACTCTGTTCTCTGGTATTCACAGGGATGTGCTACACTGAGCTTCAACACTTGCTTGGAGGCTAATTGATATCAGGAGACTGTACCAATCAGTCAAAATCAGATTGATTTTGTTGCTTTTTTTTTTTTTTTTTTAAGTTGCCTGTAGTTGTACATGTTTTCCATTGCTAATCATTTTTTTATATTCAGCTTGGTTTGTCAAACTGACGCCTTCACCTTGGAAAATATTAAGAGAGAAAATGGTTTGTCATTGAAACTATCAGCAGTAGTGAAAACAAACTTGTAATTTGAACTGAACTGCAGTTCTACTCTGGAGAAATGGTCCACCATGGTTTTAATTGGAGCAATTGTTAAAAATGATACTGTAGTGTAATGTAATAAAAAGCTGTTTCAATGAACAATGTCTCAGTTTGGATGATTGAGGAAATCAATAAGGTCAAAGTCTATTGAGATGTCAGCTGCATGGACTCTATTTCTGACTTTATACAGTGAAGCGTTAATTCAACATGGACAAACTTAATTTTCCTTTTCATTACAACTCGATCAGAACAAACACCTCCATCAACACGCCTCTTTACTGAAGAGTAACTGAGAGTGATGTTTAGGGTTACAGTGAGAAAATTGAAAATAACAATTCTGATAAACAGTTCCATATTCAATGTAAATAGTTTATTTGATCATATTCATTGAAAATCTCATATCACCTAGTTAAAGAAAAGCTTGTTATTTTGTAATAAGCACAAAGTGCCTGAATGACATTTCAGGTGAACGTAAAAAGAAAACATGCCAGTATTACCCAGTAAGACAAAAGTCACTGTTACAGACGGTGAGGTTGAGACAGAAGAGATGACTGGCAGCACGTGCTTCAGTGGAGATGATTACTGGAGGGTGTGTCAGTACGCCGCTCATCCAGCTGATCACAGGTGAACCGAGTTAAATCAGAATTAAGGTGTGCTATTACAGAGTTCCGCTGTGATCAAATGTACCAACACTGGCAGATCAGACCATGTTCCATGTTTTTTCGTAACTGGCTTTGACACTTTATGACACACCTGCATTCAGATTCAGTGACCTGCTGCGTCCTGCATGACAGTGAGATGATCTGATTTAAAACACACAGCTGGAGAAGATTCTGGCTGCATTTGGCTTAATTAAATATACAATAAAAAATGGAAACAAAACTATAAGTTAAAATAACATTCAAGTTGTATAGCACAAGGCAATGAAAACTTTAGTTTAAACAATATGTACAATATTAACCATCTGGTAATGTGAGTAAAGTAAAAAAAAAAAAAAACAGTTTGTAGCAAAATATCTGTACATTTAGGAAAATTGGTTTTGTGTACTTTGTTTTGCTATTTTTCATGACGATGACGACACAGATGGAAACATGAGCTTCAAGGAATCCTTTCAGTGGTTAAATACTATACATTAAAATTACAATGAAGAGAGAAGACACAGACACCTGCAACTTAATTAATATGTGAAAACAAAACGACAGAGATGAAATGTTTAGTTCTATCCAGTTCTGACAATAAGATCCTCAGGTAGGTTTAGCATTGTTTGCAAAGGTTTTACATTTGTTTAGAAATGTATTCTATTCTGCAAAAGGCTAACATGCGGTGCTGCTACAGAAGTACATCATTTCAACTGGACGGTAGATTTAGACTTGAGAAGGCAACTTTCTTTTCAGGATTAGGAGCTACAGACTTTACTGTAACCTTTTATATACAATTCACATTTGACTGTAATGTTTAGAAACGGATCACTTTGGATGTCTTTTCTGTTCAGCTTTCATCTTCCCCTTACACTTTCTTTAATACAAATATAAAGTTTTTATTCTTTTCTGTCTTCTTGCCTGATAATCAGCCCTTTCAGTACAAGTTGAAGCCTCATGAGATGTAACAACAACAACAACAACAAAAAGGTGCAGTTTGAGCACATCTGTATGAACAATGAATGGAAAAGAGCATCGGAATGTACCGAACACCACACGGTGTGAAACCCCAACACTGACGGATGTATTATGCAGCTAAAGGGAACACGTCCCATTACATTCTACGTTATATATCCGAGGAAGCATGTCTTCACGCGGCTCTTAAGGCCACTGCAAGTCCAGTTAGACACATCTTACAAATTAAAGCCAGGTCAACTCGTATTGCTCAGAGTGGGAGTATAAAAACAGTCATCAGACAGAGTAACGTTAAAACCACAAAAAATATGTTCAGGCACTTATCTTGTCCAAGGTTTCTCAATCAGCCTTTCAGACACTTTAAATTCAGTCCCATACGTGTCTCAGTCCTTCAACGTCTCAGCTGCTACTGAACCACAGACATGGAATAACGTGTATTCTTATGTAATATATTTACATACTCTATGGTTGCTACAACTTTCACTTATCGTCCTTCATTCTGCATTCAACCTCCGCTCCATCCTTCTTTTGTTGCTACACCCCCTCTCCATCCTTCACCCCCCCCCCCGCCACCCCTCCTCCTCCTCGTCTCCAGCACATGCTCCGCTTCCCCTCATCACACGACCACTTCGCCGTTGTTCCCCGGCCGCAGGTTCTGATCATCAAAGCGTCTCCTGACACTCCTACGCACAGCGTCGGCTCGCCTGTAAGGCTGATTCCTCAGATCTGTGTGGGAAGAAGACATTGGATTGGGGTTGGAAGGGGGTGGGGGGGGGGGGTAAAAGATCTGTCAGTCAGCTTTGTCATGGCGTTTTGATGAGCCCACATGCTCAGAGTGCTGGCAGCCTGTCTGTCAAAGCAGCGTGAGATCCACACAGAAAGAAAAAACCTCGCAGGTCAGCTGTCTGTGGTTGTTACAACTGAGACAGGCCGCGGGGGTTTTGACTTAAGAAGCCGCTGCCAGAAATCTAGACAGCCTTCCATGCATCTTGTAAAACCAGGATGCATCTCCCCCTTACAACAAGAGTGGATAAACTACTAGAAACAGAGGTTTGACTAATCATCAGACATTCAAATTTGAAGGTGGTGAAAGTGATAAAAAGAAGAGGAGGAGGAAACAGAAGAGAGGAAGGTCTAAACAGGATAGAGGTAATAAAGAGATGCTTGCCAGGTTTGGGACACATCCAGAACTACAGGGGTGCTACTGGAGGAGTTCCTTACCCTCGAGTGGACATTGGGAAATTTAGTAATATTATTCTTCTTTAGGGCTAGATGAAGAGAAGACAAAATGGAGGTTAAAACTGCAGGAGGAGGAGGAGGTTGAACATGTCAGCCTTAGATACACACTGGCTTGCACTGCAGGAGCGAAGCAGAGTGGCAGCAGGCTGCATGAGGGAGTAAGCCTCTAGTCGGGTAAGGGCATGAGAGAGGACAGAGCAGCAGGGTGTTAAACTGGTTCAACTAGCAGAGAGGAGAATCAAAGCTTCTGTACAGCTTTGCATGTAAAGCTTCTGTAGGTTTTTTTTTTTTTTGTGTTGTTACTTCAGTTTGCTTTGCAGAGCGGCTACCAGCAGCACAAAAGAAAAGCCTGTATTCAAGTCCAGTGCAGAGCAACTGAGAACTGAAATAAACAAGTATGATTCCAGCACACAGCAGCATTGTGTCTTTCAACAGCATCTTCTCCAAAAACCAAACAAAGCATGCAAGCAGCCCGGGAAACACTGGTAACAGATGAAGTGGCACAAACAAGAGTGAATCCAGCACCAGAGCCTGGCTGCATGTTAGAAAGCACGCACACACACACACACACACGCATGCATGCATGCATGCAGCTGCAGACATGCACAGCTGTAAAGTTCATGATTGATTATATGTGGACACAATGGAGACCATGAAATGTCATTTGACAGAGAGGTGACCTGTCAGCAGGAGCAAGCACAGCATATAGGCCAAGTGGGAGAGCAGGGATGCATTGTGGTAAGGCAGCAGGCATTAGGCATTTAACATGCAAGAAGCAGCTGTGAAAATGAACAAACTTTTATATTTAAACAAAACGGTGATGGAAAGACACAAAGCAAGTTGTAATGCCACAGAAATGAACACGATGATGATGTTCGTTATTCCATGTAGATGATGACACAACTGTAATTCAAAAGACTAAACATGTGACATAAATATGTGACATGTTTGGTGCTGATCAACCAGGATCTTTAAATTCTACTCATAGATATGATTGTATTCTATATGTCACCACTAGATGGCAGTTTAACTTTGCTGTTACTTGATGAGTAAACACCAGTTGGACTCTCCTGTCAGAACAGATAAAGTGTGACCTTGGAGACGGTTTCCTCTGTGACATTATGGTTTGCCATGGCAGATGAAAAATAATGATGATAAATGAGGGTGTCACACTTCATGCAGGTGTGCAGAGAAAACCATTACCCCAACACCAAGTCATGCTCAGGAAGTGAGGGGGAAAAACCACACAAACACACAAAAACATCTGTGTGTGTGTGTGTGTGTGTGTGTGTGTGTGTGTGTGTGTGTGTGTGTGTGTGTGTGTGTGTGTGTGTGTGTGTGTGTGTGTGTGTGTGTGTGTGTGTGTGTGTGTGTGTCTCAGGGTCCAAAGTGTGAGGTTTGAGTGTGGGGGAGAACATGCAGAGGAAGGAGGACATAAAGAAGAGAGAATGTTTTGTTCCAGCGACCTGAGAGCAGAGAGACAGTTCTACAAGCTTAGTAATGGTACTCGTCATTGAGGGCGGGCTCGCAGAAGAACCGAGAGCCGCGCTTGGCTGTGCGGGCGGTAAACGGCACGGTCTTCAGCACTGCATTGAAACAACACAACAAGGACAACAGCCAGGACAAAGACAAGACAGAGACAATTTAAGAAAAGCAGACTCCTACAGGGGTTAAGCACTGGTTAGCACTAAGCAAATACCCAACAACAGGACCAGGAGGGGCCAGGGTGGGGGCGGGACTAACACATTTATTAACCTTGAACTTTTTTTACTAGTTTTTATATAAACTCTTTGTGGTTGTGAGTCAGAAAACAGAACAGTTGTTTAAGAGATCTGAGTGAAAAACTCTCCTTGAAATATGAATGTATATGATAAAAATACATACAATTAATATATAGTGATGTATTGTTAAAACTAATGTATTAACATATTATTAATGTAAGTAGCATATTACTCTTGTTAAAGTTCTATTTTAATTTAAAACAAATCCAAACATTATAATCTATAAAAATGCATTGTATCAGATGATCATGTTTCTGGTGCTTCATCGAGTTTAGCACATTCATTCCTGACTATAAGAGTAAAACTACCCTTCATCAGTTCTTCTGTATATGGCCAGCTGAAGTGACACGACATAGCATTAATATGAGCACTGTCATGTTTAATCTTCATCAGTTCAACTTTCCAAAGAAAGAAACCCCTCAGAGATCCATCAGTTTCTAATAATGAATAACCGGCAGGTATATAGTCACTGGATTTTCTAAATATCAAAAGTACCAGCCTCAAACTGAAGTACAATATTTGATTAGAATGTGATGAAAAGTGTGTTCCTCTTAATGTTCTTCTGTACAGCATTTGTTCCACTAGTGGCCCTCTTCATAACCCTTCTGTTAACAAAGGAATTATTTATTCACTTCTGATTCAAAGCCCGGCCTGCCTGTCTATGAACAAATATTGTTATAAAGCAAAAGACAAAGCAGATAAGATCAGCACTGATCGTCAGACGTCATTGGCTTAGCTGAACTGTCAGGTCATGTTTGTACTTGTTGGGTTAAACCTCCAGTGCTCAAACATCTGACAGTTGATTTTTTAAAAAGAGCTGAAGTCATTGTGTTAGTTGGTTTAGAATCCCCTTTGATAATGACTGAATGTACAGCACCAAAGAGGATCTTCATGCACAGCGCCCTGCATGTGTGTGTGTGTGTGTGTGAACACAGGATGGCATGACGTTACCCGTGATGATGTCCTCAATGGCTCCATCTTTGCCTTCGTAGACATGCCGGCTGTCTTTCACCTGTTTCTTCCTGAGCTCCTGGATCAGCTCTTGCTGCTGCCGCTTGTTCTTATGAGACGGAGACTGAGACACACACACACACACACACACACACACACACACACACACACACACACACACACACACACACACACACACACACACACACACACACACACACACACACACACACACACACACACACACACACACACACACACACACACACACACACACACACACACACACACACACACTTAAAAATCTATCAAGTAGTCATGAGTATTATCGACAATTCTGGGAACATTCTACCACCTGCCGTTTCTTTCAGCTCACTTATTTTAGCTCCACACAAAACTCATCTCAGAAAGTTAGTGGCTGTTGGAGTTAATTTAACCATGAAGAAAATCTAACTGCTGATCCTCACTCGATGTGATGTGGCTCAGCCAGGTGTTTTTGACTGCAGAACTAAATATGACAACACCCTGGGCGAGCTTAACTAATCCTGTGATCAGCAGTCAGGAGGAAGGTCAAGGTTTGAGGAGATGAGGGAGAAGAGAAGTCTTACCTTCTGGTCTTCCTCCATCAAGGCCTCTTGTTCGAGAAGTTTCTCCATCAGGATCTGCTCCTGTCTCTTTCTCTGCTCGTTGTCCTCTTCCGCTTGCTGAGGAGGAGGAGGAGATCACGACATTGAAGTCTTTTCTGATGTGATTCTATTTTTAGTGTCATAACATTTAGTGTCTGAAGTCATTGACATGGTTCAGAGGTGTTAGGGAGAAAAAAAGATGCATGTAAAGGAGCTGAAATAAAGCAGCCAGGGTAACAGCTGTTTAACTCTGATGTGTGTTTGTAAAATTCTAACACTCGAGTGTTAGTTTTGGTATAAAAAAAGGAAAAACAAACAATGCTATAGTGAAAGCAGCAGGATGAGTATCGATGTAAAGCCCACAGACACACAATGCCCAAGTTCATTTCAAACCATCTTAGCATCCTCACACTGATCCTCCCCTGATGCTATTGTGACTTAAAGTGAGAAATAATAGCACAGCAGTGAGCGTGTTAGACTTCTTTAACATGCTTCTCATCTCTGCTTGATGTAAACACATTGTGGCTAAAGTTGCAGCTAGAGACATCAGAGTCTTCTACAAACTTGTGTCGGTCAACTGTGTTGAGGAAATTATTAAGACTTGACTCTACACAATAAGACTCAGATAGCTTACATTGATGAAAGTTCATACATCAGATAAATACTCATGAGGAGACATGATTCAACATCACACTTCTGTTCTCGTGTCTTGCTCAATCACACCTGCAGAACTTTTCGAAAGAAATCGCATATATCCCAAAAAGACATTATCATTATCAGGGTCACATTGACCCACCTAGACTAATCTGTGACGTCTATAACACTGGAGCAGACAACAAGTCTACCAAACATCCTTACAGATATCAGAACAGCTGACACTCTCTAAGCTGTACTTGGTGTTCTAATAACAACTGAACTCTGTCAGGTCTGACTGACATTAGAGAACAGTGAATAACCCTAATGACATCTGAACATTATAATCTAAATAACTACAGAAATTCCACCACAAACTGCGGTTAATGTAAGTTTTGGTAGGGACACATTTAAGTGAAATTAGAGAAAAATAATTGGTTGTACTTTTACAGGTACTTTATTAGTGTGTCGTTCATCCAGCTGGCCATGTGTGTTTTCTTGTGAATTTAACAGAGACTGTTTCACTCACCCTGTAAGCCTTCACAAATCTTACAAACACAGGGAAGAAGACAGAGGGCGGAGTCGTTTTGGCGTTCTCCCCGAAGAACTTCACCGCCTCATCAAAGGCGTCCTTTCAAAAACAGGACAGGACATTTGAGATCATACAAATCAGACCACCTTACACAAAGCCTTCCCACACAAAGTGATGTGTGATCATGTTACCTGTGCGATCTTGGCATCATCCTGCAGCTTCTTCAGCTTGCTCTCATTGTGTGCGATGAACTCTTTGAGCATGGTGTTGTGGCCATGCATGCTGTACTCTCTCCTCGTCAGCTCCATGCCTCTGTTCAGCTCCCTCACATCCAGCAGGACGTTCTCCAACGACACTGTGAACACCACCAGATGTATGAGTGCTCATGCTAGCCCCCCACGATGGACTCTGAGGGGTCACAAAAGAACGCTGTAAAGAAAACTCCACTCACCTGCAGCAGCTTTCTCCACGTAGTGCAGCTCGTTGTAAAAGAGAGCGACTTGGGCGTATTTCTCCTTCACTACGTTGGCTATGTAGTGTAACAACGTCAGCTTTCGGTCTGTTGACTTGGTATCAAGAAGCTGTGCAGAGATAGAGAGGAGCAAAGTTTATAAAACACTTAAAGAAAGATAGAAAGCTTTTTATTTTTATTTTTAAAGATTTATTTTTGGGCTTTTTGTGCCTTTAATGGAGAACTAGGACAGTGGGTAGAGTCAAGCCGCCTGCTTGAAGGACTACAGCCTCCATACATGGGGCGTGCACACTAACCACTGCGCCACGGGTCCTGCAAGTGAAGTCCCCTCCTGAGGGTCTGGGGGCTGCTGCTGCAGGACCCGGCCAAAGAAGAGAAAAATAATAGCTTTGCCTCTCCCGCCATTCTCCCCTCCAATCAAATCAAACGCTCAAACCAACCCCAAAACCCCGGCTGCAGTCAACTACCGCTAAAACATAATCATTACACAAACTCTCACCTCTCACATCACAACATTGTTTAACATCAACATATTCAACACATACCATACACACTGCTCAACTCCTCAACTCTCTTCTACCTCTCAAGTCCCCTTTACAAAGCACCTTCTCTCCCTCCCCTTATCTCTTTCTCTCTATCGCTTTTTCACTTCTTGTATCCCTTCTTAGGTATTTCATATAGTTTTGTAATGTATTTGCTGATTGTAGTCTGATGTGTGTCTATTGATGTCTTAGTGTTCTGCTGTGTTTTATTTTATTTTCTAGACTGTATTTGAGTCGTTGTCCTGACCTTTTCTGCTTTTTTTTTTGTGCCTCATTTGTTATGTATATGTCACCAGTTTGACACTCTATTGCACCTAATAAAAAAAAAATATATTTTGTTAAAAACACTGCGCCACCAGCGCCCCGTAGAAAGCTTTTTTTTGACAGAGAGAGGTGACCTACCAGGTCTAAACTCTGCAGTTTGAATCCATACACTGCTCCCCTTTTGCTGCTGTTCATGTAGTTTCCAAGTGCCAAGATGATCTGATGAACAAGACGAACAGGAATGTCAAAATGGAAACCGGGTAATAGTTTTACTTCATGTTCACCCCTGACACAAATGATTAACTTACCTCTAAGATTTTCTTTAGTTTCTGTGATGATTTGATGGACACAGATGCTGCGATCACTGCATGAAGTTGCTGAGGATTAAAAAAAGGAGACGAGATGAGAAAGTGTCACATTACACAAACAGGAAACAGTCCTACAGTTTGCACAGTTGCCATGTCCAATATATCGAGAAGCTGTTTCTCACCGGTGTCAACATCTGCACGCTCTCATAGAAGTTCCCGATGAAGGCCATGATGGTCATCTTCTGCATCAGCCGCTCGATTTTACTGAACTGCATCATGAAGCGGTCCTCGTCCGTCAGGCTCTCCAGAGGCTTGCGCTCCTTCTCGAACTGCCGCAGGACTTTAATCTCGTTCTCCGTGGGCTGGAAACGCATCAGACACTCCACAAAGTCCACAGGCAGAGTGCGCAGATCAAATCTGAAAGGATGCAGAAAGTACAAAACAAAGTTCACTGAATACAAAAAAGACAGAACGTTTAAAGAACAACATGCAGAGGAAGCACGTCAGAGGACCAAATATGGATTTCTTTGAATGTTTCAGCTTGAAGTGGCTTACATCTGAATGGCCCTGCAGATCTCCTCAGGAGTTTTTCCCACTTTCCTCAGTGTGATGGCCAGGTTCTTCGCTCGGTTGGAGTCCAGTAGCGTCACCTTGTTGGGACCCTTCTGAATGACCTTCTGCTTGCCCATGTTGAGGTCGATTGCAGGACCCTGAGCTTTGGTCTTAAACATCTCCTCAAACTCATCCACGTTTAGGTCCTTTAAGACGGCATCAGGGGCTCGGTTAGTGTTCTGTTTTCATAGAATTGAGACAGGGGGAATGCACAATAGTTGCTAACTCACCTCCAGTATCCTCTCATCATCGATCTCATTGAAGACAGTCCCGTTGATCTGGTTTGGTTTCAGGGCCACCCAGTTAAAGACGGGCAATCTGAACTTTGTCTTGATGGGTTTCTTGATCTTAACAGCTACACAGGACACAGAAAAGTTAGCACGGTGTCCTTGTCTACTAACAGAGTGTACACACATACACACTCACACACACACACACACATGCAGGTGAAAGGGTAGACAGGTAGCTGGGACTGGTGGCACACATGGATATGACTTCTTCAAATATACAATCCTACTTCAAGTTGGTCACATTTTTGATTGACCTCCTTCCTTCCACTTTAAAGAAAACAAAAAGGATGCTCAGTCATACTTCAAGCAGATTGAAGCCTGTTAGCGTCTGCCAGGAGATTAAGCCAATGGGGTATTCCTGCACAGTAAGCTGTACATAAGGGGAGGATTTCCTGCCTGGCCCTGTGACAAACTGTTTATCGGGCTGATTTGGGCTATCCGTGACCACGCTGCCCGATTCACTGCAGCTGCAACATGAAGGCAGAGCCATGTTCTGCTGCACAGATGTCAGCAGGTACACATAGATAAGGTCACAGTGGGAAAGGTAAACAGCATTCTTGCTCTGCATGAAGTTATCACTTTGGAGCCTATTTGAGGTCACTCTCAATATGCGACTAATACCTTGAGATGTGGTGATGCATTACATGCAAGACATACACACAAGTTTAAAGGGAAACCATACAGAGTTTTGAAATTTTTACAGACGTCTTAATGTCAGAAGACAGAAGGCATGATAATGATTATGAATGAACTTCTAGTAGACTTGATCGACACAAATGTTTACATGGAACAGTTTTCTCTGAAAGTGACATTTTCAAAACGTGGTTGAAACACAGGGAAAAGTGAGGGGGAACAAAACACCAAACATGACAAGCAGAACCTACAGAAAAGTTTGATGGGTCCCTCTGGTTGGCAAAAAAAGAAAGAATTAAAAGATAAATGATTAAGAAGTTGTCAAGAGTTAGTGAGAAAAGCATACACATGCACATTTCAAACACACATGTTACAGTAACGCAGCTCAGGATGATAGATCAACACTTTTTTTTCCTCCATCCAATCCAGATTTAGACTGACTGTTTTGTGACACGCAGCATGGCCATTCACATTCAAAATGCTAAACACAACATGCATGCAGCTAACCCTCATGCTGTGAGGCTTCTACTGTGAAGCAGCTGCAGAAAGTATTTTGAACAAAGCCAGAGTTAAGCCGAGAAGTTTAGGAACACCACGGTCATCAGACATTGTTTTGACAAAAAAAATAATGCTATTCTGAAAATACATAAACTGTTCTAGCAATTATAGGATCCTTTTACATCAGAAATCCCTTTATTTACAAACAAACAAACAAACAAAGTAACCTCAATGTTTTTTCCATTCAATGAACTTACCTGCCAACCCAGAGTTCATGATGACAGTCGGCGTTCCACAGCCTGGCAGTGGGGGGGCCATAGGAGGAGGCGGGGGAGGCATATGTGCTGAGATATCTGGCCCTGGGGGAGGAGGAGGCGGTGGGGGAGGAGGGGGTGGCGGTGGGGGAGCTGCTGCGGCAGGAATGGCCAAAGATGGTCCATTTAACACTGTGAGTGGAGAGATAGAATGTGGATTTAATTCACAGGTTCCATATCTGTACATCTCTAATACTGATGATTAGAAAGTGAAGCTATTTTAATGTTGTCTTAATTTGAAGTTGCTTAAATCAGGTTGTGATTTTTCTTGTATTTCCGTTTATATGCTGATAACAGATTAATAATAAACCTACATGTGTGGTTCTCTGGCAGTGGTGGAGGTGGGGGAGGAGGTGGTGGGGGAGCAGCGGTCCCCGCTATACCTCCCACATGATTTGGACCAAAGGCTGCACTGATTCCTCCAATCACAGTGCCCCCTGAGCCCTCCACACTGGGCAGTGGCGAGGGCAGGATGGAGATGTCTCCGTCTCCCTTCTTGTGGATCTTGATGGTGCCTTGTCTCTCAAGCTCGTGGATCTTCTTCTCCAGGTTGCTCTGTCGCTGGATGGCCTCGTCTTTCTCCTTCAACATCAGCCGCAGTGAGTGCACCTGCGAGCTGGTGTCTTTGTAGACTTCCTGAGTGGGGGAGGGACAGAAACAGAGAGATAAGATCTATGAAAATCCAAGAGGAATTAACACTTCCCAAAGAAAAGCTTCAGAAAAAAATATTTACTGTAACTATTTAAAAAACAGAGCCAGGGAAAATATTTACTTTTGCAAAAATGTGCGTCATGGACTTAAATACTGCAATATCTACTGCATTTATCCCTTATGTTTCTATAAAACACTTAAAATCCCATGAAATACTCTATGCCCATTGGTTGATTTTTATAATATAAGTGCGGTGCATGTAAAGAAGGACTGTTTTAAAACGGTTTTATTTTTCTACCATGGGAGTGGAAATCAAAGGACTAGCTTAAATAATAAATTCAAAGATGAT